>NC_134399.1:127645902-127783282 GCF_050003625.1 Haematobia irritans | reverse complement strand
TATATATATATATATATATATATATATATATATATATATATATATATATATATATATATATATATATATATATATATATATATAATATATATATATATATATATATATATATATATATATATATATATATATATATATATATATAGAGAGAGAGAGATTTTGATTCGGAGGCACTCCGCACAGTGCTTTGAAAGCGATAAAAATTATGTGATCCGATTTTTATTTTAATTTGTGTTTTTAATAGTCTATGATATCGAGCTTCGAACACGAAAATAAAATTTTTCTATAATTGACTAGAACTATTAGTAATAGTCGGTTTTGGTCGAAAATGGGCTTAAGTCGTGTCGATGGTGTGAATGAACGAATATATATATATATATATATATATATATATATATATATATATATATATATATATATATATTATATATATATATATATATATATATATATATATATATATATATATATATATATATATATATATATATATATATATATATATATATATATATATATATTCGTTCAGTCACACCATCGACACGACTTAAGCCCATTTTCGACCAAAACCGACTATTAGTATAATTGACTAATAGTTCTACTCAATTACAGAAAAATTTTATTTTCGTGTTCGAAGCTCGATATCATAGACTATTAAAAACACCAATTAAAATAAAAATCGGATCACATAATTTTTATCGCTTTCAAAGCACTGTGCGGAGTGCCTCCAAATTAAAATCTATTCTAATTCTTTGGTGGAAAACGTTACAGTGGTGCCACCGCTTATGAATTTTTTTGAACTCACCACTAGGCATTGTTGTTGCCTGGCCACGTGGACATTCTTTTATCTTCAAATAACTCAACAAATAGCAAGTTATTAACATACATGTTTTTATTCAACTCCAATAGTAAATTTTGAAAAAGCATGCTATATTGATTATGAAAACACTCGGAAATAAGAAATGAGGAAAATTTTGCCGACAATCTTATTGTATTTGTCGTGTGTTTACGGAAGCAGCACATTCTATTTTTTTCTTATGCTACCATTTTTGGAGATGTAGTCCTTAAAATAGTGTAAAAAATCTATGCAATAGTTACTGTTGATTATCCTTTATGTATATCCCAAACAAACAGACTGCAATGGTTTTCTACACATTGGAGCGAGTTTATTGTGCTGAAAAAGAGTATGTGACCTACACATTTTAGGATATTTTTCATACCCAAATATTCCTGAATCATACGACGCACATTTATCCAAATAACTTTTAATTTATTATTTTAAAAATTAAATATAACATGAGTATAATAAAATAATATAAGAAAACTTTTCAAATGTTTTAAGTCAGTACATTTTCAAAACGTAAATGTATGTATCCATCACGGACATAATTTAACTTTCACCATGGCTTAGGGTAGTAAATTAATTTCACGAAAATTTCTGTGAATATGAAGAATAGTAGTGATCTTGGAATTGATTCATATTCGTCCGGTATTAATTTAAAGAAATTTCGTGCCCTAAAATCTATGATATAAGGTTTTTTAGTATATGCCACAATATATCACAATGGACTGAATAGTCTAAGTGAGCCTGAAACTAAATCGAGCTGCCACTTTAACCTAACTTAAACCTAGTATATGCCAACCATTGAACGAATTCTAAATTCTGATGAGTCAAATTAAATCCCCGTAATGACTTGTATCGTTTTCAAAATCATCCATTGATCAAAGCGTCTACAGTACGTATGTAATCAATAGTGGGGTGCTCCAGTAGATGTAGCCTTTATTTACATATTTGTTTTTGGTTTCTTATCGTCTTCACTTGCTAATATTGTTAGTATGTTATTTATAATTTTTTGCTTACAAATATATCTCAGTTTATAATCAGCAGCAGCGGCATGTTTGTGGGGCTTTTAATATGTTAAGAATTTCATTCATTTGTTTTCTGGTTGTACTCGTGCCAACAACAGGTGGTTGCTCTTTCATAGCCCAAAAGACCATTTAATATCTATAGAAAATACTATACCAATTAAATATAAAATAAAATGTTTTATTATGACGATGCCAGTGAAGATGTGAGTACCTGTGATAAATCATAAATTTCAAAGTGTTATAAAAAAAAATATTTTCTACGAGATGGAATTTTTTCTTTGTCGCTAAGGAAATGTCTTAAAGAATAAACGCTACAGTTTCGATATTACTCCACTTCATATCAAGATGAAAAACAATTCATAAAGAATGTCTAATAGTGAACCTTTTGAAAAATTCAGGTATATAAAAACGATGAGAAAAAGAAAATCAGTGAACAACTTACAGTCATTGTACGCCAGGTGATAATTTTCCGCTAGAAGAAAAACAAAAAAAAAAACAAGAAAATGATTAAAGCTTCGTGTAAGTTCACATACAAATATTTTTGTATGAGTTTTTGAATATGAATGTTTTAAGTCGAACAATGACATGAGAAAAAAAAACTCTTAAATGTATTGCCATCTGTGATACTGAAACAGATAAAGATAATAAAGGTAAAATATAATTCTTGCAAAGACAATAAAGATAATAACGGGAAAAGATAATTACGGAAAATGTTTATGATTAAATGCAAAAGTTAATGCCTATTTGGAAAATATCTTGCTGTGTTCTTTTGTTTTATTCCTATAGCATTTGAAATTGAAATTTCGTTTTTATCTCACGCTGCGGTATTTGTTTACTATCATCCTTAGTATAGGTGTGTGCGTGAGTGAAATTTCTCTCACACTCACGCACATTCACGAAGCAAAATGTTTATTCACGCACGATACGTGTGGTAGTCACTCACATTCACGAAATGAAAACCAGTACTCACGCACGAACTACTTTTAAAGACTCACGCTCACGTACAATTCAGGTGACTCACTACAAATTCACTAGACTCGCGACATTTACTAATCGGGAATGAGCAAAGGTAACAAAATTCATGAGTAGAATATAAATTAATTTCAGTTAACATACGAGAAATAAATCTTGATTTTTTTCGTGAGCCTGATTTTGGTTCAGTCCCATTCACGCACATTCATGAGAGTTGCTTCAGACTTTCTCTCACGCTCACGCTCATTCACGAAGCAAAATGTTTATTCACTCACGATACGTGTGGTAGCCACTTACATTCACGAAATGAAAACCAGTACTCACGCACGAACTACGAGTACTTTTAAAGACTCACGCTCACGCACAATTCAGGTGACTAGCTACAAATTCACTAGACTCACGACATTTTCCAACCGAGAATGAGCAAACGTAACAAAATTCATGAGTAGAATTAAATTCTGTAAATTAATTTCTGTAAACATGCGAGTAAGAATTTAATTTTGATTTTTTTTCGTCAGCGTGATTTTGATTCAGTCCCATTCACGACAGTTCCTTTAGACTTTGTTCACGATAATTTTGTATCACGCGCACACCTCTAATCCTTAGTCTCCCAAATGCCCAGGCCCAAAAGTCCAACGGATCGAGATCCGGAGATTTTTCTAGTCATTTTGAAGTGGAAATGAAGTTGGGAACCTCCTTTTGAAGCGATTCTGAGTTGGAATGTCCCTGGCCTGCGGTCGAAATGTTTGTCTACCCAGGGCTTCAATACTTTCTTTAGGACATTCTCCCGACAATGTTCGATATTTATTTTGACCCCGCGGACGAAGAGCACCAGCGTGGATCAATAATCGGGCCAATTAAACACACAGAAAAAAAATTTCACGAAATTTTTCCAATTAAAGTCTTAATTGAGTTTTAAAAAATATGCAATTAAAAATTCAATTGATTCGACAAATTTTTTAATTGAATGAGAAATCTATCACAAAAACTTATAGTATCAATTAAATTTTTAATTGGACCAATTAATTTTTTAATTGACTTTCAATTAATTTTTTAATTGATACTATCATTTCTGTGATTGAAGAAATTTCAATTAAAAATTAATTGGATCAATTAACTTCGTGATTGAAGACAAAAAATATTTTTTTCGTGTGCATTTTCAGCTGACCTCTTTAGCAAGCGAACCCGATCATGTTTTTTGATAAAAAAAACTGCTCAATTTGGAATGGCATCCCATCAAAGAAAATCAAAATTATTTTTCAATATGTTTCTACCACTGTGGCGAATCAAATCAACGAGAAACCAACGATTTATTCAAATTTAAATGCACTGGAAAAAGGCATTCCCGGTTCCAAAGATTTTGTTTTTACGCTAATGATTTTGATATTGAAAAAAATTTGCCTCACGGCAATATTTTTTTCAGTGTGCTGGCCAATGGTAGTTTTTCAACTATCAGACGAGCGGTTTAGAAATGGTAGGAACCTGAAGAAGTTGGTTACAGTATATATTGGCCACCCTGTATATATCTGTATATATCCACCAAGACTCAAATATAATAGTTTCCTTTGAAAATTTCAAAGAGGTTTGATGACAGATATTTTCCCTAGCAGATCTTTTCAACCAGTACGCTTCCCACAGATAAATGTAAAGATTTTACATATGAAGACTAGATCAGATTCTGAATTTATAAGAACCATTTTTTGTTTGAGTTTGAGAGGAATCATAAACATCTCTTGTAAGTGTGCAAGAAAATGATGAAATAACGCCTTGATTTGAAATCTATAATCTGTGGATTTTCATCCCATTGGACAAAACCTACGGTTTCTAGAAGCCCAAGAAGTAAAATCGGGAGTCCGATAACCACCATTTTTTATTTTCCTAGAATACCTCTACATTTCCAATTTCAGGCAAATTGGACAAAAACTACGGTTTCTAGAGGCCCAAGAAGTAGAATCGGGAGATCGGTTTATATGGGGGCTATATCAAAACTTGGTCCGATAATCACCATTTTCGGTGCATCTCTTTATTTTCCAAGAATACCAATTTCAGGCAAATTGGGTAAAAACTACGGATTCTAGAAGCCCAAAAAGTAAAATCGGGAGATCGGTCTATATGGGGGCTATTTCAAAACATGGACCGGTACTCACCATTTTCGACACACGTCTTTATCCTAGAATACCTCTAGATTTCCGATTTGAGGCAAATTGGGTAAAAATTACGGATTGTAGAAGACCAAGAAATAAAATCGGGACATCGGTCTATATGGTGGCTATATCAAATCATGGCCCGGTACTCACCATTTTCGGCACACGTCTTTAGGGTCCTAGAGTACCTCTAGATTTCAAATTTCAGGCAAATTCGTTTAAAACTACGGATTATAGAAGCCCAAGAAGTAAAATCGGGAGATCGGTCTATATGGGGGCTATATCAAAACATGGACCGATAGGCACCATTTTCGGTACACTTTTTGATGGTTCTAAAATACCTCTAGATTTCCAATTTCAGGCAAATTGGATAAAAACTACAGTTTTTATAAGCCCAAGATCCCAAATCGGGAGGTCGGTTTATATGGGGACTATATCAAAACTTGGACCGATATAGCCCATCTTCGAACTTGACCTGCCTGCAGACAAAAGACGAATCTGTGCCAAATTTCAGGACGATATCGCCGTTATTGAAGGCTGTAGCGTGATTACAACAGACAGACAGACGGACATGCTTATATCGTCTTAGAATTTCTCCCTGATCAAGAATATATATACTTTATATAGTCGGAAATCGATATTTCGATGTGTTACAAACGGAATGACAAACTTATTATACCCCCGTCACCATTCTATGGTGGTGGGTATAAAAATAGTAAAGAAATAGGCTCTGCTGAAATAGGCTCCGTATGAATTTAAAAATTGAAAAAATATGCAATTTTTGTTATGCCTTTTTACGAGTTACAATACGTCGTAGATTTCAAAACACAAAACCAGGAGACGGGTGTTCAAAATATTATCCGATAGAAAAAGTCATCGAATTTTTTTCTTCTACAAATCGTCTTTTAAAGGCTCGAGAAATAAGAATGAGAGTTCGGTCAACATGTATATAATAAAAATTTAATAGTCAAGAAATAAAAATTGGATATGAACTCTGTTCTATACGTATGGGGTATATTTTCCAAATCAGTGATGTATACACATGAGGGGGCACTTCGAGCCGAGTTCTTACGAAATAATTTCACAATAGTTTAACAATTTCTTAGACAAGCGGAGTAAATTGTAAATTAGCTTTCGGCCCCGAAATAAATGCCACGGAATAGAGAGGATGAAAGTTTTTTTTTTATTTTGAAGATTCGATGTACACTTATAGAAAAAATCACGCACGGCGTGCTCATTTCAAAACGATTCGTTCATGAAAGTGAATCAACAAACATGTGGTTGTCAAACTGTGAACTGGCGGTGTCAGTCTGACAATGATAAAATGACACCATGCGTTGTCAAAACAACAACCAGCGTTCATGATCTGAGAACGTTATGGTTACGACTTTATAAACAAAATTAAAAAAAGATTTCCGCTAGCGTGACTCGAGCCTGTGTTTTCTGCACTATACGTATTAACAGACGCCTTAGCACATTGCACCACCGAGGGAGTTGCCATTAACGTCTAACGATTATTTTAAGACTTTTCATGGCCAAAGAAAAACGAATGCCGTTCATGAAATCGTGAACGCCCGTGGACGAAATTGTGAACATACCGTTTTGATTTTTTGTGAACGTTTCCGTTTCATTTTGTCACCGTCTGTTCACGACGTAAAACGTAAATTTTTCTATTAGTTTACTTTTTTAACCATGTAGAAGAAAAGAATTTGCTATAAACCTTAACTCTAAACTCTATACTGAACAGATTTCGAAAATTCCCCACAAATATCCCCAAATTTTTGGAAATTCCCCACCAAATACTCAAATCTACAACACAAAAATTTCGTCCCCATCATGAATTTAAATCGACTTTCAAAAAAACAGTTTCCGATTCTTTTGCATTTTATGCTTCGTTTAATCAATAAAAACAAATAACTTTTTTAAAGTATAATTTTTTTCTCCCGACGTCGAGGCTGCGTAGCTCATTCTACTTGACTGACTCTAGTGTGCGACGCTTTATAGAAGTTTAGCTGCCGAAGCGTTTATAGTAATTCTGCGATCAATTTGATTTAATTTAAATTTTAAATTTAAAAAATTATAATATATGTAATAAAAAATATCAATACGCTCTCCCAAAATCTTGCAAACCTGTCGTTTCGAACATAATTAAAATCTATTGTTTTTGTTTTATCAATTTTGTGATATATTTTTTGTTTGGATTTTTAGTGGAATTTATTTGCTGAAACCAAAATAAATCTTATCTATTTCCTTTGATTCCATCATAAAGAAAATGTGAATAGTGGTAGTAATATCTTTATTTCATAATTTTCATTTATATATAGATGTTATGTTATAATATTTTTGATGTTAAATTTTAGTTACTTGTTTTGTTTTTCTTACAAAAAATAGATAAAGCGAAAAAAAGATTTACGGCTATGACATATCGTCGTCAGTTGGAATTTAATTTTAAAAATTTGTGTATGACTTTGAGGGTTGCACATATACGAATAATGAAGTAAATTAGGAATACTCTGACATTATCAGCTTCCTGTATGTAATTGAGGCTGTAATATATTTGACCAAGTTTCTCCAGTCATTATCCCCTCTTCCATCTAAGATTTGTACAACTTCTTGCTCGGACAAGTATGTTTTACAAAAGAATTGAGTCCGCTGGCCTCCAAAAATTGGACAAGCAGCTAAGAAATGGTAAAGTGTCTCTCTCTCTCCGAAAGGTTGCAAAGCGAACATTGATCATCTGCATTGCGATTATGTGAATTTAGATATATTAAGTCCACACGTGCCTTTAAAATACATGTAATCTCTCTCAAGGTATAACCTCCGGTGAAATACAGTTTGCTTCTATCAGGATCTAAGTTTCTGTAAAAACGTGATGTGCTTTGCTAAGCTCTATGGATCGATTTTTCTCTGTTAACCCGGCACAAGTTTTCCAGCAACAAATCAACTATTCTATTCCAAGATTCCGATGTCGCGATTTCTCTTAATAATGGCATGCCCAATGCATTCAATAGGTTATTGATGTATTTTGCCCAAAATAGATTTTTTCTCACTATTATTAGTAGGGTCACTTGATAAGGAAGTCTTTCTGCAGTATATTGATAAATAGTCCTGAAGATGTATCTCAAATGAAGCTGAAGAGTGTATAGATGGCTTTCTTCTATTCCCGTTTCTATGTATAAAGCGTAATTTGGTGTACATTCTGGTAATCGTAGAACTAGTTTAAGGAAGAAGCGTTGAAGCTGGTCAACTTGTTCGAAGTTTCCATATCCCCAAATCTGAGCTCCGTATGTCTGTACTGATCTACATGCAGCCGTGTACAAATTCCATTTTTGTTCAAGGGAAATATCGTCCTTTCTCAAAAAGTTATTCCATGTGCACTTTATAGTACTTTTTGCCAGGTTATTTTGAGCCTGGATATGTTTCAAAAATTTCATCTATGGTGTTAGTAATACTCTTAAATACTTGTAGTCTGGTACTATTTCAAGTCGTTCCCCTTGATAGATCCACGTATTATTTTGGGATATTCGACCTCCTTTGGATTTACTTGCGTTAACCACCATTTATTGCAGTATTCCTCTAATTTATTAATCATAGTTACAAGGGTACTAGGCTCTTCAGCGAGCAAAACTATATCGTCGACATACAGTAAAACCCTAATATTAATGTCTTCTATATACAGTCCTTCACCAAGGGACTCGCTTAGATCATTAATATAGAGGGAAAACAGTAAAGGCGGTAAAAGACAATGAATAGTCTTTTATTCCATTTGCGAACCGAAATGTAGCTTCTTGATGAAAGCAAGAATATACTCGACTTTACATGCGACTTCTATACAACAACAAAGTAACTTGCCTTTCGAAATAGAAGTGCAAAATCAAATTTTCTTTCCTTCTAAATGAGATGGGAAAACAGAGCATTAGTTTTTATCTCATCCCACTGTGCATTAAAAATATAAATAGAAACATTACAAATTTGAGTATTAGGTTTTCACCCAACTAATATACATTGAGATGATGGAGTCACCAAAATTAGCCTACAAACAGAAAACAAATTTGTTGTGGCAACCAATTTTTTTGCCAACCAAATTATTTGGTTCCGTCTACTATCAGAATTTAACCTACATTATTTGTTACTACAACCAATTGAAATTGGGTATCACAACCATTCCATTTTGTTGTTAGTTAGGACAACCAACAATTGTCTGGCATAGCAGTTTGTTAGATTATTGGAAAAACCAATATTTTACAATTTACTTTACACCAAAAATTAAATGCAATAAATTTTTCGTTAATATATTTATTGTTTATTTGCAACTAATTATATAATTCTTGAAATAAATTTACCCACGGTTTGTACCCTGTACCACTCTTTGATCAGACGATAATAATTTCAATTTGCGTGCCTACTTGAATTATTAGTTCTTGGTTCCAGGTTGTATTCACTCATCGGTTTTGATTCACATCCTGAGTTGACTGGCTTTAGCTGGCCGTATATTTGTTTCTCGTAAGACAGAAGTCGCATTTCTCCATATATTCTAATGAAGTTCGGAACAAGGATCCAATTTTGGGGTTGTTCCTATAACTAAGAAACATGAACATTTTATAACAATTTCTCCCGTCGAACACTTACCTGTATTTTCATTTGCAAATATTTGTGTTTTCTAGAATAATTTGCTCCAACTAAAGAAAGTGGTCTTGTTGACTGTTCCTATTATCAAATTTCGGTTTTTTACCGGCCATTACATGATGGGTGAACTGAAATTCAATAATTTGTTCATATTACAGACGTTTTGAATAATTCTTTTACCTTGCCTTTATTGGTGTCCGAACTTGAGGTACGAAAGCGTTAATCATCTTGGCGTTTCTTAAAAGTTGGACTCTATCACAAAGTCAGTTAGCATTACCTTTGGTATAGGAAGGACCATCTAACGAATTGACTTTCAATCCTTTTAATAAAGTTGGTCATAACTGTGCGCAAGCTCCTGGATTTTGCCCATTGTGCCTCAACTATCTTTTTATTGTCGTGATCGAATTTCAACCAAACCTTTCTCTGGGTGTAGATTATAGATATTCTCGGCTAATTTAGTCGTTGGTTGTAATCCAATGTAGTTGTTTAAAGTAGAGATGTGCACGTGAGAGATATTTTACTCACACTCAGGATGGAAATTATTTAATCACGCACAATATTTGTGGTAATGGTCACACTCACGAAGCTTAAATTCAAACTTGCACACGTACAACTTTTATAGACTCACATACGAGTACACTAACCAGAGGATATTTTTTATTCACGCACATTCACTATTGGAATAAAGCACTCACCACAGACATGTCCTGACTCTTGAAGACATTGGTGGCTCATATACACTCTCATGGCTGACAAAAAAGTTGTTTGAAGTGATTCTTTCCTAACTTTTTGTTTCATATAAATGGACTTGTTGTGAAGCCTTTTAAGAAATGGGAAGAAATATTTTTGGCCTTGGGTGCGTATGACATAATAGGAAATAGGATTTCCATAATAAACATACGCTCCATAGGACCAACGCCAATGTATGTATGGGCTAATTGATAACACTTTCCTAACATATTATCGTAATCTCTCGTTTTCGATGAAGGGTTATTTATAGCCCTTGTCATTAAAGCTCACGCATAAAATTTCTTATCATTATCATGCCTTTGGTTTCACTTATTAATTTAATATCAGTAACATCAGCGTGAAATTTATAAAACCATGTGTACTCTCGTTAGGCGAGCCCCTATTAACGTGTATTTCATTTTATTAGCAATCATATACATAAATACAATTAAGGACAAAATTAATTACAAAGAATTTCCATTGGGTTATTATTAAGTTCAAAATTATTTGCATCCATTAGTTACGAATAAAAACAAGTTCGTACGTCGTCCATCTGAGTTTTTTGATACATAACAATAGAAAGAGCATTTCGAAGATGGACCACTCCCCTATACATCTTTTATAATGATGATCAAAGAAACACCATTAGTGCATAAAATCGTTTATGTAAAACCAAGGTGGGTTTGGATAAAATTGATGGATACTCTAAAAGAAATATCGATAACCTGACACGTACAAATGTTCGTTCTAGACTAGAGATGTGCACGTGAGTAATATTTTACTCACGCACACTCACGACGGAAAAATCGTACTCACGCACACTCACGCACGATATTGTTTGGTAGGACTCACGCTCACGCACACTCACGAAAAGAAAATTTGTATTCACGCACACTCACGCACGAAAATGTCGTGACTCACGAAAAATACCGTGACTCACGAAAAATATCGTGACTCACGAAAATTGTCGTGACTCACGAACAATTTTTTGAGTAATTTACCTTAGCGACGTGTCTGCAAATATGAGCATTATTAAAATCGAGAGCGTTATTACACTCTTAACATCCCAGGTGTCACTAAAATTGTAAATGAATTTAACTTTTAAGCGTTTTATGTTGGTGAGCAGGATTATTTTCGTGAGCGTAAATCTTTACTCACGCACACTCACGAAGATAATATTTTCGTGACTCACGCTCACGCACGACATTTTGGTTTGTTAATCACGCCCACGCACACTCACGCCGTTGCCATGAGCGTGACTCACGACTCACGCGTGAGTCACGAAAATTTTCGTGAGTCACGACAATTTCGTGTCACGTGCACACCTCTATTCTAGACCCCATATGTAGTGATCGACTCAGAATCACGTTTTCAGTTCTTCCGTTCATATTTCAAGAAATATTCCAAATAGACACAAGAGATTCCTCCATTCCACCAAAACAAAAAATATTCCAAATTTTGAAAGCACTAGACTAACTCTAGTCCTTACCCAAGGTATACGAGGGTTGCCATTTATATTTCGGAATTATAGAACAAAAACAAATATTAATCATCGAAAAATATTCCCCAATACGGTCAATACACTTTTGCACTCGTTTGAACCAATTGACGAAGCACTTTTGTCAATCTGGTTGAGTTGTCTCCAAAACATGCATTCTGAACACATCAACTGCCACTTCAGGTGTTGAAAAACGTTGACCTCTCATTTTATTTTTTTACGTAACAGGTTGGCTGATAAGTCCCCGGTCTGACACATAGATGGCGTCGCTAGTATTAAATGCATATTATTTTTATATAGTACCAACCATCAAATGATTCGTGTCAAAATTTGACGTCTGTAAGCCAATTAGTTTGTGAGATAGAGCGTCTTTTGTTATTGTGAAAAAATGAAAAAAAAGGAATTTCGTGTTTTGATAATATACTGTTTTCTGAAGGGAAAAAATACGGTGGAAGCAAAAACTTGGCTTGATAATGAGTTTCCGGACTCTGCCCAGGGAAATCAACAATAATTGATTGGTATGCAAAATTCAAGCGTGGTGAAATGAGCACGGTGAACGCAGTGGACGCCCGAAAGAGGTGGTTACCGACGAAAACATCAAAAAAATCCACAAAATGATTTTGAATGACCGTAAAATGAAGTTGATCTAGATAGCAGAGGCCTTAAAAATATCAAAGGAACGTGTTGGTCATATCATTCATCAATATTTGGATATGCGGAAGCTCTGTGCAAAATGGGTGCCGCGCGAGCTCACATTTGACCAAAAACAACAACGTGTTGATGATTCTGAGCGGTGTTTGCAGCTGTTAATTCGTAATACACTCGAGTTTTTCCGTCGATATGTGACAATGGATGAAACATGGCTCCATTACTACACTCCTGAGTCCAATCGACAGTCGGCTGAGTGGACAGCGACCGGTGAACCGTCTCCGATGCGTGGAATGACTCAAATGTCCGCTGGCAAAGTAATGGCCTCTGTTTTTTGAGATGCGCATGGAATAATTTTTATCGATTATATGGCGTTATTGGGGCGTTTGAAGGTCCAAATCGCGGCAAAACCCATATGAAGAAGAAAAAAGTGTTGTTCCACCAAGACAACGCACAGTGCCAAAAGTCATTGAGAACGATGGCAAAAATTCATGAATTGGGCTTCGAATTGCTTCCCCACCCACCGTATTCTCCAGATCTGGCCCCAGCGACTTTTTCTTGTTCTCAGACCTCAAAAGGATGCTCGCAGGGAAAAAATTTGGCTGCCATGAAGAGGTGATCGCCGAAACTGAGGCCCATTTTGAGGCAAAACCGAAGGAGTACTACCAAAATGGTATCAAAAAATTGGAAGGTCGTTATAATAGTTGTATCACTCTTGAAGGGAACTATGTTGAATAATAAAAACGAATTTTGGCAAAAAAAAAATGTGTTTTCTGAAGGGGAAAAATACGGTGGAAGCAAAAACTTGACTTGATAATGAGTTTCCGGACTCTGCCCCAGGGAAATCAACAATAATTGATTGGTATGCAAAATTCAAGCGTGGTGAAATGAGGACGGTGAACGCCGTGGACGCCCGAAAGAGGTGGTTACCGACGAAAACATCAAAAAAAATCCACAAAATGATTTTGAATGACCGTAAAATGAAGTTGATCGAGATAGCAGAGGCCTTAAAGATATCAAAGGGACGTTTTGGTCATTTCATTCATCAATATTTGGATATGCGGAAGCTCTGTGCAAAATGGGTGCCGTGCGAGCTCACATTTGACCAAAAACAACAACATGTTGATGATTCTGAGCGGTGTTTGCAGCTGTTAATTCGTAATACACTCGAGTTTTTCCGTCGATATGTGACAATGGATGAAACATGGCTCCATTACTACACTCCTGAGTCCAATCGACAGTCGGCTGAGTGGACAGCGACCGGTGAACCGTCTCCGATGCGTGGAATGACTCAAATGTCCGCTGGCAAAGTAATGGCCTCTATTTTTTGGGATGCGCATGGAATAATTTTTATCGATTATCTTGAGAAGGGAAAAACCATCAACAGTGACTATTATATATGGTTATTGGGGCGTTTGAAGGTCGAAATCGCGGCAAAACCCATATGAAGAAGAAAAAAGTGTTGTTCCACCAAGACAACGCACAGTGCCAAAAGTCATTGAGAACGATGGCAAAAATTCATGAATTGGGCTTCGAATTGCTTCCCCACCCACCGTATTCTCCAGATCTGGCCCCAGCGACTTTTTCTTGTTCTCAGACCTCAAAAGGATGCTCGCAGGGAAAAAATTTGGCTGCCATGAAGAGGTGATCGCCGAAACTGAGGCCCATTTTGAGGCAAAACCGAAGGAGTACTACCAAAATGGTATCAAAAAATTGGAAGGTCGTTATAATAGTTGTATCGCTCTTGAAGGGAACTATGTTGAATAATAAAAACGAATTTTGACAAAAAATGTGTTTTTCTTTGTTAGACCGGGGACTTATCAGCCAACCTATGCTTAGTAAGGCAGAATATCTGCATGATAACAAAATTTTGTCTCTTGCTTACGTTATTGCCGATAATACGAGCAGGGCTGAAAGTACACTGAAAGAAGAATTTTCTTTGTTGAGGATCGGAATTTTACACAAACAAAGTTTTCTATTGACGCTAAAAATATTTCTTCGAAGGCAAATAAAAAAGTTTAGAGAACATTGTTGCAACGCTTTTTATAAATTCAGGTTTATTTGCTCTTAAAGAAAAAAAACTAAGAGAAAATTTTATCTCCATTTATTTAAACAATTCAAAGGCCTTAAAAGACCAATTTAACAAATTACAATGTACTACTATAAAATTCCCCGTCACAAAGCTCCGGAAGTAAGTATTTTTGGTTGTATAACGATTGGGTAAGCGATGGAATTCTTCTTTTGCTTCAAAAATTTGAGCCTCTTTTTTCTGGTATTATGCTCCATAAATCTCCGAGCTCAGTATAGTTCACTTGGTATTGTCCGATTTTCACAAGTATAAACACAAAAACAAAAATACTTTCCTCCAGAATAAAATTTTAGACAATCGAAATTCCATTTTCTTATGAAGTATTTTCTTTTTAACCAAATTTACCCGACCTTATGAGAGTGATTTAACGATATTCCTTAAACTGTTTTATTTACTTTTTAAAGAATATTTTTTACAAATAAAAGAAAACATTGTTTGTCTAAAATTTCGTTCTTGAGAAAAAAATCTTTCTTTCTTTCAAATTTGTCACAAGGAATAGCTCTGTCCCAGTAAAACTGTTTTGTGTGTGAAGTACGCGTTTCTTCTGGGTGTAAGAAAAAATATTCAAGAACCATATCCATCATTTTGTGATGATTGCCGACAAATTTTCAATCATGTAATGTGTGAGTGTATAAAAATTTTTTATTAGATACCATCTATTCGATATGCCCACAAAAACTCACACCCATAAACTACAATAGCTATTAATATTCATTGACATGTGGCTGACTGGTTAGCTTATCGCGGAGAAATTGAACAAATAAAGTGACGTATCAAATCACAACAATTCTGATAAACCAATTAAGATAAATGACATCAACCCGAAATGATAACGGCAAGACAAACAAAGTGGTTTCTTGTCTTCGAAAACCCCTTTGCTTTCACTCTCGCACTCTTTTTCAAGATAGGTTACAGTGTTTCAAAGAGAATAGATGGCATAACATGTCACACACACACAATGGGATAACACAAATGCAAATGATTTAGACCAATATTAAATGAAGCTCAATTTCATAGGCAGAGAGAAATGAGAGAAAGCAATAGAGAGAGAGAGAGTAACTGTATTGTATGCACTATTTTGAAACAATGTATTTAACTCATTCAATGCCACGATAATGATGACGATGTTGATGAGTAAAGAGAGAATAAAAACATCGTGTTTCTTTTGTTGTTTTTTTGCAATGAAATACTCGTCATTTTTGTGGGACAGGCAAGCTTCTTAGAGTATCAGTCGTAATTTAAAGGCGTTCGCTACAACTTGTGACAAGATATCGTAACGGTCGCACAACCTTTTAATATCAATTTAATATTTAGACAAGCGCGTTTTTTTTTTTGCAATTGCATTTTTAATTTAACGGCGGGAAAAAGACTATGGAATGGACATGGCTAAAAGATTGGTGGCGCTTAAAAAAATATCGCTCACAACACCGGCATCGTAAACTTAAACATTCGCATTTGGATGACCCAATGTCATCGTCACATGGCGGCGTCGGCGCCAGAGGTTCTAACGACAGTGTAAATAAACATTGCTCACCTGAAAGTGAGGAGGATGATGATGATGGTCGAAATGTGAATGAATTTAAACGTAATGCCGAGTGCAAAATGCAAGACAGTGAATATTGTAGAAAGCAAATGAGACGTAGAAGAAGACGAAAACGTCTAAATTCGAAGGTCAATACCAAAAATAACGATAATAACAATGGCAAAGAGAACAATGATGACGATATCACCAAAGCTGATAATAACAATGAGGGCGCTGATGTTCTACACAATGAAAACAATGATGATGATGATGAGCAAGCCGCCACAGACGACGTAGAAGATAATAATGACTATGACGTTGACTACGATGAAGATGATGATGTCGATGACTTTTGCTATTGTGATGAATGTTTAAATGTGGGTTTTTAATGCATTAACTTGTTTTTACATTTTATTTTGATTACTATATTCGTTGTCGATTTCGTTTGTTTTTATATGGCTTTTGTTAGTGCATTATTAATTTTGAGGGTCTTTATCAAGGCTACTGTGTAGAATTACGATGTTCCTCAATGACTAAGAAATTGTGTTATTGCAGGGTGTTGCTGTTGTACTATGATTATTCCAACATTGAAATGATATTGTTGACATTGTCTTCTTTGTTTCCGTTGTTGTTTTTGTATTGCCGCCAAGAAATAAATACGTACATATTTCTTAATTAGTCTTTGAAAAAAAAAAACAAACAATATTTTCATGTAAATTCTACATGCCAACGACCACACCAGCCATTGTGGTGGCATTTTTCTCATATGACTTTTTCTATCAATTTTATAAAATCGACTATAACAAGTATATACGGCCGTAAGATGGGCTAAGCCGAATCTTATGTACTCGCCACCAGGGATTGCGTAGAACGTTCTGCCAAAAACTATCATCCAAAATCAAATTGTTTGAGTCATGGTAACATTTGCTGATGGCAAGGTATCTTAATAATTCTTAACATAGTCTTCTAAATTATAAGTTACACAGAAATAAATTTCACGAAATTTTTACCAATTAATTGATTCAAAAATTTTTTTAATTGAAACAAAAATCAATTACAAAAATTAATAGAATCAATTAATTTTTTAATTGGATCAATTAATTTTTTAAATATACTATCATTTCTGTGATTGAAGACATTTTAATTAAAAAATTAATTGGATTAATTAAATTCGTGATTGAATCAGCAAAAAAATTTGTTTGTGTGTAGTCCAAATGAAGCCGATGTTAGACCAAATAAGCAGATTAAATATAAATAAATAAATCAATTCAGTTTTTGATCGGTTTATATTGAGGAATCCATAAATAATTATGAATCGATATGAACCAATTTTCACACGACCAAATTTCAATCGGATCCGATAAATTTTTTCCTCCATGTCCAGCAAAAAAAAATTAAAAGTTCTTCTACAGGTACAACTTTAAAAGCACTACCAAAAATGTTCTCCCAAAGATGTTCTTTATTTTAACTAACAGGTTGGCCGATAAGTCCCCGGTCTAACAAAGAAAAACACATTTTTTTGTCAAAATTCGTTTTTATTATTCAACACAGTTCCCTTCAAGAGCGATACAATGATTATAACGACCTTCCAATATTTTGATACCATTTTGGTAGTACTCCGTCCGTTTTACCTCAAAATAGGCCTCAGTTTCACCTCTTCATTGCAGCCAAATTTTTTCCCTGCGAGCATCCTTTTGAGGTCCGAGAACAAGAAAAAGTCGCTCGGGGCCAGAGGAGGAGAATTCCGTGGGTGTGGAAGCAATTCGAAGCCCAATTCATGAATTTTTGCCATCGTTCTCAATGACTTGTGGCACGGTGCGTTGTCTTGGTGGAACAACACTTTCTACTTCTTCATATGGGGCCGTTTTGCCGCGATTTCGACCTTCAAACGCTCCAATAACGCCATATAATAGTCACTGTTGATGGTTTTTCCCTTCTCAAGATAATCGATAAAAATTATTCCATGCGCATCCCAAAAAAACAGAGGCCATTACTTTGCCAGCGGACTTTTGAGTCTTTCCACGCTTCGGAGACGGTTCACCGGTCGCTGTCCACTGACTGTCGATTGGACGCAGGAGTGTAGTGATGGAGCCATGTTTCATCCATTGTCACATATCGACGGAAAAACTCGGGTGTATTACGAGTTAACAGCTGCAAACACCGCTCATAATAATCAACACGTTGTTTTTGGTCAAATGTGAGCTCGCGCGGCACCCATTTTGCACAGAGCTTCCGCATATCCAAATATTGATGAATGATATGACCAACACGTTCCTTTGATATCTTTAAGGCCTCTGCTCTCTCGACCAACTTCATTTTACGGTCATTCAAAATCATTTTGTAGATTTTTTTTGATATTTTTGTCGGTAACCACCTCTTTCGGGCGTCCACTGCTTTCACCGTCCTCCATGCTCATTTCACCACGCTTGAATTTTGCATACCAATCAATTATTGTTGAGTTCCCTGGGGCAGAGTCCGGAAACTCATTATCAAGCCAAGTTTTTGCTTCCACCGTATTTTTTCCCTTCAGAAAACAGTATTTTATCAAAACACGAAATTCCTTTTTTCCATTTTTTCACAATAACAAAAGTAGCTTCACAAAAGACGCTCTATCTCACAAACTAATTGACTTACAGACGTCAAATTTTGACACGAATCATTTGAAGGTTGGTACTATATAAAAATAATATGCATTTAATACTAGCGACGCCATCTATGTGTCAGACCGGGGACTTATCAGCCAACCTGTTACACATGAAGTTCTTTTAATTCAATTTATTATAAATGAGTTTTTTTCATATTTTTAATGGGTAATTTCAACTTTTTTATAGGCTAAAAAAAAAAAACAAAGTAAGAATTAATAAAATGGTACAAATTATTTCAGTTTTGTCGCAAAAATTACGAATTTGTGAAAATATTTAAAGTCAAACGTTGCAGACAAGCGTTATATGGAGGCCTTACCAAATGGACGTTTTTGTGAGTCTAAAATACCAGTATATTTACAATTTCAGGCAATTTCATAAAAACTGCGGTTTCTAGAAACCCAGGGAATTGAATAGGGAGATCGGTCTTATGGGGGCTATACTAAAACATGGACCGATACTCACCGTTTTCGGCACACCTCTTTATGGCCGAAAATACCTCTAGATTTTCAATTTCAGGCAAATTGGATAAAAACTACAATTTCTAGAATCTCAAACAATAAAATCGTTTCGTGCAAATTGGACAACAACTACGGTTTCTACAAGCCCAAAAAGCAAAAATTCGGAGATTGGTCTATATGGGGGCTATACTTAAACATTGACCGATACTCATATTTTTCGGTTCACGTAGTTGGGGTCCTACAATACCTGCAGATTTCCAATTTCAGGCAAATTGGATATAAACTACGGCTTCTATAAGCCCGAGAAGTAAAATCTGGAGATCGGTCTATATGGGGGCTACACCAAAACATGGACCGATACTCACCATTTTTGGCACACCTCGTTATGGTCCTAAAATACCTCTAGATTTCCAATTTCAGGCAAATTGGATAAAAACTACGGCTTCTATAAGCCCGAGAAGTAAAATCTGGAGATCGGTCTATATGGGGGCTATACCAAAACATGGACCGATACTCACCATTTTTGGCATACCTCGTTATGGTCCTAAAATACCTCTAGATTTCCAATTTCAGGCAAATTGGATAAAAACTACGGCTTCTATAAGCCCGAGAAGTAAAATCTGGAGATCGGTCTATATGGGGGCTATACCAAACCATGGACCGATACTCACCATTTTTGGCATACCTCGTTATGGTCCTAAAATACCTCTAGATTTCCAATCTCAGGCGAATTGGATAAAAACTACGGTTTCCATAAGCCCAAGACCGCAAATCAGGAGGTCGGTTTATATGGGGACTATATCAAAACCAGGACCGATATAGCCCATCTTCGAACTTGACATGCCTGCAGACAAAAGACGAGTTTGTGCAAAATTTCAGCACGATTACTTCATTATTGAAGACTGCAGCGTGATTCCAACAGACATACAGACGGCCATGGCTATATAGTCTTCGAATTTATCCCTGATTAAGAATATATATACTTTATATAGTCGGAAATCGATATTTCGATGTGTTACAAACGGAATGACAAACTTATTACAGCCCCGTCACCATTCTATTGTGGTGGGTATAAAAATCATAGAAACATACAAAAATTATTTATTTGGCTATTATTAAAAAAATTTTAAATTCAATTCCAAAGCATTGAATTAGGATCACAACTTAAGAAGTGATGCAAATTCAGTGCAGCGGCTGTTGAAATGGTGTACATCCGTCCTATTACAAGCCCACGTTAAATCATCGCTTCTTCGCCAATTTCAAACTAATCGGATAAAATTTTCACATCCAGGCAGCTCCGGATGTTAAATCTTGAGATCGCTTTATAAGAGGGCTGGGCTATATGGTTTGCTCCCAAATTTCAACCAGATTGGATTTTCTTATCGTAGTTGTTAGGAGCCATATACTATCATTACGTACCAAATTTCAAACGAATCGGATGAAATTGGTAGTCAGATATGGCCCATTTGCAATACCATCCGACCTACATCAATAACAACTACTTGGGCCAAGTTTCAAGCCAATAACTTGTTTCGTTCGTAAGTTTGTGTGATTTCCGCAGACGGACAGACATCGCTAGATCGACTCTGAGACCAATATTTCGATGTGTTACAAACGGATTGACAATATTGATATACCACCCACCCTATGGAGGAGTGCATAAAAATTAGTCACAAATATTGCACATTTTTCTGACATTTTTCATATCAAACACGGTGGAAAATCTGTTTTGTAAACACAAAGAAAATTTCATTAAACTTGAGTCAATGATTCTTATTCATATTATGTCAATATCATTTCAATTTCAGGGCAGGCAAAATTTAATAGACTATTTTGTCAAACAGTCTATTAAATTTTGTTTAGTGTACCATACAATTTCCGTAAAAATCGACATTGTTAATTTACGTTTACACATATTTTCTAGACAATTGCCGTGCTAACTATATCTATGTCATTTGGCTCTAATAAATTTTATAAATATCAGCATTTTGGTGAAGCAATATCTGTTTATATTTTTGACAAGAACTTATCTACCGTATCAGATTATTTGTTGCGTGCAAATATTGTTTTATTCATTCATTTGTATATTTATTTTAATATTTTCTTGAGATAAGCACTTTCTTTTTCTTAGACCACTTTAGATACAGGGTAATGTGTAATCAGTAACGAACGGAAATTTATATTCTATATTGTGAACTTCTAATTAAGAAAAAGGGCATACAAATTGTTTATTGAAACGAAATTTGGTATGCTACGATTACCTCATTACCACTGAATTTGTTGTTGTTATCACAGACTACCAACCAAATATTGTCAATAAAAAAAAGAGACAACCACTTCTTTATATAACCCAACCTATGCGATTTTTATAATTAAGCTGCACTGTAAAAAAATCTTTATATATATGGCCGAAAGTTCGGCCGGGCCGAATCTAATGTACCACCATGGATTGCGTGCAAAGTTCTACTAATGCTTGTCATCCACAATCGCATTACTTGGGTTGTGGTAAGAGTTCCCAAGGTATAGTTTTATTTCTTAACAATTTTTTAGAGTCCTATTTCATTTAGGTTTTGATGGTAATTTTCATGGAGCCCATATTTATAGCGCCATTTATTCTGCCTTTTCATCTAATGTAGATTCCATACTAAATTCATGATTGAAGTTGTAGTTATACAATAGGTTTTTTTTCATGACCAAAAAAATTTACTTTTGAAAATGAAATAAGTCCTCATGGGGCCCTATTTCATGATTCTTGGGACTTTGTTTATTTCTTGAGGGCTTATATCCCGGAGCCATAAAATTGTATGGAAAATACCAACAACAACTTTTGATGTATTTTGGGGAGCAACTTCATTTTATTATTGGGTTTAAAGTTGATAGCATGCGTCGTTCGGAAGCTACCATCCGCGACCGAGAATATCTACTTTATGGGGTGTGATACCAATATTTCAAATATGGTCTAAATGAAGAACATGGAAGCCATCTAAATTTTTGGATCTTTGAGGAAATATTTTTTGATCTTGATGAAAATTATTTTTTTCGTGTTTGGAGATATATGCTTATAGACACCAAATATTTTGCTTGGTTAGTGACCTCTTCCCACGAAGAAGACTAAATACAGATTTACCATTAAAATTAAATGATTTCTTCCGCACATTTAATTCATGTTTCAATTAAAAAACTCAATTCATTTTTTAACTGAGCCAATTAATAGTTTTGGCACAGTGGGCCCCCTTATAAATATTATTATTACAAATGTATTCCAAATACTCTAGTAAAAAATTAAATAAATAAAAAAGAAACCTATGTGAATGCAATCAAAATTGTTTGACAAAGAAATAATATCATATTTTATATTTAGATTTTTTAAATATTTTTTTTTTTCGTATATAAATTTTTTGCATATCTCAATTTAAGGCATGTCACGTTTTCAAGTTTGCATTGTTTTAAGTTTAAGTTACTACTACGATTGCCTTGTACATGTGATCCCTATGAAAATATTAAAAAAAATAATTAAAACAATAATTTTTCTAATTTTTAGGGTGATACTGATTTCTGTGAGAGTAATGACGGCATGGACTCGGATGCCAGTACTTCATCCAATACCGGTAAGCAGGTGGTTGTGGGCATTTGTGCCATGGCTAAAAAGACCCAGTCTAAGCCAATGAAGGAAATTCTTACGCGTCTCCAAGAGTTCGAATTCATTAAAATGGTTATTTTCGAAGAAGATGTAATTTTAAAGGTAAGTAAAAATGATTTATTGATGTTGTCTTCTAGGTTATGAAATAACAAATCCATTCATTTTAGGAACCTGTCGAAAATTGGCCCATATGTGATTGTTTAGTTTCCTTCCATTCGAAAGGTTTCCCCCTAGAGAAGGCTATACAATATGCTCAATTGCGGAAACCCTATGTTTTGAATAATCTTCATATGCAATATGATATTCAAGACCGTCGCCGTGTCTATGCGATATTGGAAAAAGAAGGCATCGAAATACCACGTTATGCGGTATTAGATCGTGATTCACCAGATCCTAAACGTAAGTATTTTTAAATAATCTACTGAGGAGCAACGGCTCTGAGGCACGGTTACCACAGTTGGTACAATTCTATCAAAAATGGTAGATTTTTTACTGTTAGGTAAATTGGTGGAATTCTTTATGTTTTGGTAGATTTAGCAGAATATTTCTCCCCAACTAACATAAGAGGTACTTCACAAATTGTCCATAGAAATAAAATTTTGACAAATTTTTCTATAGAAATAAAATTTTGACAAAATTTTCTATAGAAATAAAATTTTGACAAAATTTTATATAGAAATAAAATTTTGACAACATTTTCTTTAGAAATAAAATTTTGACAAAATTTTATATAGAAATAAAAGTTTGACAAAAATTTTTTATAGAAATAAAATTTTAACAACATTTTCTATACAAATAAAATTTTGATAAAATTGTCTATAGAAATAAAATTTTGACAAAATTTTCTATAGAAATAAAATTTTGACAAAATTTTCTATAGAAATAAAATTTTGACAAAATGTCTATAGAAATAAAATTTTGACAAAATTTTTTATAGAAATAAAATTTTGACAAAAATATAGAAATAAAATTGTGTTTTTCAAAAACTTTGTATTTAATATTAGTGAAGTTTATATATTGGGAAATGGGCGATTTCTTTTGCAACGTATTCTCATTTTAGTTCTATATACTTGGACCAAATGTTTTTTTGCCGTCTCCAAATAAAATTTTGACAAAATTTTCTATAGAAATAATATTTTGACAAATTTTTCTATAGAAATAAAATTTTAACAACATTTTCTATAGAAATGAAATTTTGACAAAATTTTCTGTAGAAATAACATTTTGACAAATTTTTCTATAGAAATAAAATTTTGACAACATTTTCTATAGAAATGAAATTTTGACAAAATTTTCTATAGAAATAAAATTTTGACAAAAAAATAAAATTTTGACACAATTTTCTATAGAAGTAAAGTGTTGACAAAATTTTCTATAGAAATAAAATTTTGGCAAAATTTTCTATAGAAATAAAAACAAAAATGTTGACAAAATTTTCTATAGAAATAAAATTTTGGCAAATTTTTTTATAGAAATAAAATTTTAACAACATTTTCTATAGAAATAAAATTGTGACAAAATTTTCTATAGAAATGAAATTTTGACAAAATTTTCTATAGAAATAAAATTTTGACAACATTTGCTATAGAAATAAAATTTTGACAAAATTTTCTATAGAAATAAAATTTGACAAAATTTTCTATAGAAATAAAAATTGACAACATTTTATATAGAAATAAAATTTTGACAAAATTTTCTGTAGAAATAAAATTTTGACAAAATTTTCTATAGAAATAAAATTTTGACAAAATTTTCTATAGAAATAAAATTTTGACAAAATTTTCTATAGAAATAAAATTCTGACAAAATTTTCTATAGAAATAAAATTTTGACAAAATTTTCTATAGAAATAACATTTTGACAAAATTTTCTATAGAAATAAAATTTTGACAAAATTTTTTATAGAAATAAAATTTTGATAAAATTGTCTATAGAAATAAAATTTTGACAAAATTTTCCATAGAAATAAAATTTTGTATATCAAAAACTTTGTATTTCATATTAGTGAAGTTTATATATTGGGAAATAGGCGATTCTCATTTTAGTTCAATATGTCTATAGAAATAAAATTTTGACAAATTATTTTCTATAGAAATAAAATTTTGACAAATTTATTATAGAAATAAAATTTTCTATAGAAATAAAGTGTTTACAAAATTTTCTATAGAAATAAAATTTTCACAATATTTTCTATAGAAATAAAATTTTCTAAAGAACAAAAATGTTGACAAAATGTTTTATAGAAATAAAAATTTGACAAATTTTTTTATAGAAATCAAATTTTAACAACATTTTCTATAGAAATAAAATTTTGACAAAATTTTCTATAGAACTAAAATGTTGACACAGTTTTCTATAGAAATAAAACTTTGATAAAATTTTGACAAAATTTTCTATAGAAATAAAATTTTGACAAAATTTTCTCCAAAAAAAAAATTTGATAAAATTTTCTATAGAAATAAAATTTTGACAACATTTTCAACAGAAATAAAATTTTGACAAAATTTTCTATAGAAATAAAATTTTGACAAAATTTTATATAGAAATAAAATTTGACGCAATTTGCTATAGAAATAAAATTTTGACAAAATTTTCTATAGTAATAAAAACAAAAATGTTGACAAAATTATCTATAGACATAAAATTTTGACAAATTTTTTTATAGAAATAAAATTTTAACAAAATTTTCTATAGAAATAAAATTTTTACAAAATTTTCTATAGAAATGAAATTTTGACAAAATTTTCTATAGAAATAAAATTTTGACACAATTTTCTATAGAAATAAAATTTTGACAAAATTTTATATTGATATAAAATTTTGACAAAATTTTTTATAGAAATAAAATTTTGAAAAAATTTTCTACAGAAATAAACATTTGACAAAATTTTCTAAAAAAAACAAATGTTGACAAAATTTTCTACAGAAATGAAATTTTGACAAAATTTGCTATAGAAATAAAATTTGACAAAATTGTCTATAGAAATTCAATTTTGACAAAATTGTCTATAGAAATAAAATTTTGACAAAATTTGCTATAGAAATAAAATTTTGACAAAATGTCTATAGAAATAAAATTTTGACAAAATTTGTATTAGAAATAAAATTTTGACAAAATTTTTAATAGAAATAAAATTTTGACAAAATTGTCTATAGAAATAAAATTTTGACAAAAATATAGAAATATAATTTTGTATTTCAAAAACTTTGTATTTCATATTAGTGAAGTTTATATATTAGGAAATAGGTGATTTCTTTTGCAACGTTATTCTCATTGTAGTTCTATATACTTGGACCAAATGTTTTCTTGCCGTCTCCAAATAAAATTTTGACAAAATTTTTTATAGAAATAAAATTTTAACAACATTTTCTATAGAAATAAAATTTTGACAAATTTTGTATATAGAAATAAAATTTTGACAAAATTTTCTATAGAAATAACATTTTGACAAAATATTCTATAGAAATAAAATTTTGACAAAATTTTCTATAGAAATAAAATTTTGACAAAATTTTCTATAGAAATAAAATTTTGACAAAATTTTTTATAGAAATAAAATTTTAACAACATTTTCTATAGAAATAAAATTTTGACAAAATTTTCTATAGAAATAAAAATTTGACAAAATTTTCTATAGAAGTAATAAAGGGTGATTCTTTTGAGGTTAGGATTTTCATGCATTAGTATTTGACAGATCACGTGGGATTTCAGACATGGTGTCAAAGAGAAAGATGCTCAGTATGCTTTGACATTTCATCATGAATAGACTTACTAACGATTTTTATTTATTATTCAACCGTCGAACTGAACGGACGTGTTTTCTAATAGCGGAGTATTTCATCGTAATAAGTACTTATTACGAATTTCACGTGTGGTGGAAATAATAAACCACCATGCAGCGAAATTCAAAGTCATCCACTGGGTTGCTAACTTCAGGGCCCAGTGGACGGGTAACGACTGAAGTTATAAATTTGGGCAGCGACCAAGAGTCAGGACCAATTAATCGACCTGTAGACGGGTCGACTGGCGGTGACACTTTGGCAAGTCGAACCTTTTCTAAGGTGACGACATCAAAAGGAGGCAATCCCTCTCGAAAGAGATTCAAGGAACGAAGAAATGCTTTGTTTATCCTAAAGAAATTAGGATCAGTCGACCCAAGCACGTTGTCGGCTAAGCAAAGCGATTCCTTAAAATGGGCTCAAGGAATTCTTGAAGCTGGAAAAAGGGAACGATCACCGGATGAGCTACCATCCTCCAAACGGGATCAAAGATCGTTTGCCTCAGTTGCAAAAGACAGCCTTGTGATGGCTATTATTAATAAAGGAGCATTGGACGGTATGATTCCAAGGCAAAAATGGGGGGAAATTGAGAACGCGATGTCTGGTGTCTACTCAGAGGTGCGAAAAAAGTTTCCCGGACCAAGTCCTCGACGGCAAGATGCTGGATGGTATCAAGGACGATATAAGTTAATAGCTTTTGCAGACCAGAGGTCTATGGATTGCTTTAAAGCTGCATTGATGCTAATTGGTGAAGTTTGGGAAGGAGCCGCTTTGGAGTTAGTCGATAAAAAAGACATACCGGCTAAACCTAGAGCACATGCATGGATACCGGCAAACCCTCCTGATCCTGAGTCAATACTAGAGAGACTAAAAGAATGTAACCCAGATCTTCCAACCGCCGATTGGAGGGTTGGTCGTTTGGATGAGGTGGATGGACCAAGACGACATGCGGTGTTTATATTAAACATAGAGTCGCTGCCACATCTAGCCCAGACCCAAGGACGCGTAAGTTATGGCTTTCATGATATCCATATGAAGGTATACAAAAGCGATCAGCCAAAGGATACCGAAACGGACAAGCCTCCGGTAGAGTCAGCAGTGAAAAAATCTCCTAGCGAAGCCGAAGGAGACATAAAACCTACAGACTATGGCGAAAATCATATGCGGGAAGTTTCTACAGGCTCAAGCCTCACCAAAGCTGAACCGCGGATTGTTGCGAGAGTCACCGAGATCTGTGAAGAGGAAGCCCTTGATGACTCAATTGAAGCGGCTGATGTGACGGTGGTTGAAAATTTGGATGGTTCTACGGTTCCTCCAGATAAATCTTCATCATTGTAAGGCCGCTTGTGCTGCCTTAAAAGTTCTCCTGATGAAAGGAGACATAGATATAGTTCTTATTCAAGAACCATACATATATAAGAACAAGATCTGTGAATTAAGCACTCCGGGTTTCAAACTTTTGCATAATACCGGTAACGATATAAATCGAGCATGTATAATTGCTAAAAATGAACTAAACTTGTTTCTGCTTCCTTCATTGAGCAATGCAGACACTGTCGTAGCCAGTCTAGAGATATCCACATGCAAATATTGGGTATCTTCGGTCTACATGGGACATGATAGGGATATGCCACCCTGTGCCGTTAAGACCTTAGTTGAGGAGTCACTAAAAACAAAGACAAAACTCATTATGGGATGCGATGCAAATGCACATCATAGTATTTGGGGAAGTAGTGATACTAATGCAAGGGGAGAGTCGCTAATAGAGTTTATTTTGCGTACTAACCTGGTAGTTTGCAATAAGGGAGATGCACCAACCTTCGTCACCAGGAACAGACAAGAGGTTTTGGACGTAACGTTGACCTCTCCGGAACTGAATGATAAGATATCTGAGTGGCAAGTTTTGAGGGAACATAGCTTCTCAGATCATCGCTACATCAGTTTCAGATTGGCTGTTCGTACTTCAAAGACCATATTTCCGCCAAATGTTAGGAAAGCTGATTGGAATAGGTATAGGGAATCGTTCAATTTGATGATACCGGAAGTGCCGGAGACAAATATGGGCACTGTGCAAGATATCGAACACGCAGTGGAGCGGATTACTAAGGCCTTCAACATTTCACTGAAAGCTGCATGCCCTAGAGGAAAGCCAAGGGGAAAAAATCGGCCGCCATGGTGGACTACGGAGTTAAGCAATATGAGGAAATCCTGCAGGAAGCTCTTTAACAAAGCAAAGTCCACAAGAGCTCCGGAGGATTGGGACACTTACAAGATGAATCTGAGAGAATATAAACGAGAACTGAGAAGGTCTCAACAAAACTCTTGGGATGATTACTGTAGCAGTATTGAGAATACGTCAGAGGCTTCCAGACTACGGAAGGTACTAGCATCCACTAACACCGCTCCAGGTTTCATTAAAACATCGGAGGGAAATTGGACAACGTCCAGTGAGGAGACGTTGGAGGTACTTTTGGACACACACTTCCCTGGAAATCAGACGGTTGAACCATGTTCCGGCGGTGTAACAGAGGCTCAGCGATCATTTCCTATCGAGGAAATTGTGTCGGAATCTAGAATAAAATGGGCTTTAAATAGCTTTGGACCATTCAAATCCCCCGGACCTGATGGAATTACTCCGGCGGAGTTACAGGCAGTGGCTGGAAGAATTATCCCCTGGTTGACGGTGATATATAAACAATGTGTAAACTTAGCATATATTCCAGAAAAGTGGAGGGAAACAAAAGTCGTCTTCATACCTAAAGCAGGAAAAGCCTCTCACTCGAGTGCGAAGGATTTCCGACCAATCAGCTTATCCTCATTCCTACTTAAGACCCTGGAGAGGATGATAGACATGTATCTTAGAACTACCGTGGATTCAGGTTTGCTCTCGAAACGACAGCATGCATACTCGAAGGGCAGGTCTACTGAGACCGCATTGCATGAACTGGTCAGCTTTATTGAAAGCTCACTATCTGTCAAAGAATACACAATCGTGGCGTTTCTAGACATCGAAGGGGCGTTCAATAATATCTATCCGAGCTCGATATTAAATGGACTGACAACTCTGAATGTTGATCCAGGTATTCTTAGGCTGTTAGACGAACTTCTAATGAAGAGACGTATTTCAGCCACACTAGGGCAAGCAAACATACAAAGGTATGTGAACAGAGGCACTCCCCAAGGAGGAGTTCTATCACCTCTTCTTTGGAATGTTGCTATAAACAACCTTCTGGTTTCTCTAGAAAAAGAAAGGATAAAAGTGGTGGCATACGCAGATGATGTGGCGCTAGCAGTCAGGGGAAAATTCCCATCCACAATCAGAGATATTATACAGAGAGCTCTCCGGATGACTGAGAAATGGGCGAAAGATAATGGTCTTGGTGTAAATCCAGCAAAGACAGAAATAGTCATGTACTGCAAAGATCGCAAAACTCCCACGGTTATGCCCATTTCCTTAGGGGGTATTGAAATTCCCTTTGGTGAGTGTGCAAAATATCTTGGCGTTATTTTGGACAGGAAGCTGAACTTTAAGCTTAATATTGAAGAAATGGCGAGAAAGGCAACTGTAGCTTTGTACTCGTGCAAAAAAGCAATAGGAAAAAAGTGGGGACTAAAACCAAAAATTATGCATTGGCTATACACGGCAGTGGTTAGACCTATAATGCTATATGGTGTTGTAGTCTGGTGGCCGGCACTTCAGAAACCGACTTGTTTAGATAAAGTTCAGCGTATGGCGAGCTTATGTATCTCAGGCGCATTTAGTAAGACAGGAACAGACTCCCTTAATGTCATGCTACATCTATTGCCTTTAGACATTTTGGCCAAACAGTCAGCTGCAACAACGGCTGTGCGGTTGCGCGAGCTATCGCTGTGGTCGGAAAAAATGTACGGTCATAGTTCGGTCCTCAAAGTAATGCCAGATGTGCCTAACGTAGTGGATTACACCCTGGCAAAACCACTTTTCGACAAAAAGTTTGAAACTCTAATTCCCAACAGTGAGGCGTGGTGTACACAGACCCCGGGGAATAAAAGATATATAGATTTCTATACTGATGGCTCCAAATTGAATGGACAAGTGGGGTTCGGAGTATATTCTAAAGATCTGGAAATTCGAATAGCGAAAAGATTACCTAATCACTGTAGTGTTTTTCAGGCTGAAATATTGGCAATAAGAGAGGTGGTGAATTGGCTGAGAAGTAATGTTCCAACAAATATTGGCATTAATATATACTCAGACAGTCAACCTGCAATAAAATCCTTGGACTCTGTGTTCCTTAACTCAAAAACGGCCATAGACTGCCGCAAATCTCTCAACGAGATGGCTGAGCAGTACAATATTCACCTAATATGGGTGCCTGGTCATAGGAACATACCGGGGAACTGTGAAGCAGATGTGTTAGCAAGGCTAGGAACTACCTTACATATTCCAGGGGAACTAGAATCTGTTGGTATGCCTCTGGCCACCTGCAAGCTCTTACTGCGTGAGAAGGCTGTTATGATGGCCAATATTCGATGGGAAAATTGCAAGGGTTGTAACGACACCAAGCAAATATGGCCCCATTTAAACTTAAACCGCACACTAGATATGCTAGTGTTCTCAAGGCGTCAGATAGCACTCCTAATATCTGCTATAACGGGTCGCTGTCTGATAGGCGAATTTGCAAAAACTATAGGTGCGAAGTATAATGACTATTGTATAAGCTGTCATGACGTGGAGGAAAAGGAATCAATTAAACACCTCTTATGTGAGTGTCCTGCTTTTTGTGTAAGGCGTAAGCGAATTTTAGGAGCATATAGCTTTAGATTACTGGCTGACCTGGAAAACGTTAACTTAAGCAGTTTGTTAATGTTTTTGGAGCAATCTGGTTGGTTCCACAAAAGTTAATAATAGAGAAGGTTCAGTGGTTAAGACTAGAAGTGCCCATATGTAATAGGTACTTTTAGTTAAATGTGGTATCACAATGGACTGAATAGTCTAAGTGAGCCTGAAATTTAATCGGGCTGCCACTTTAACCTAACCTAACCTAACCTAACGAGCCACAACGTCGAATTTTCAGTGAATGGGCCCTAGAAAAGTTGGCAGAAAATCCGCTTTTTTATCGACAAATTTTGTTCAGCGATGAGGCTCATTTCTGGTTGAATGGCTACGTAAATAAGCAAAATTGCCGCATTTGGAGTGAAGAGCAACCAGAAGCCGTTCAAGAACTGCCCATGCATCCCGAAAAATGCACTGTTTGGTGTGGTTTGTACGCTGGTGGAATCATTGGACCGTATTTTTTCAAAGATGCTGTTGGACGCAACGTTACGGTGAATGGCGATCGCTATCGTTCGATGCTAACAAACTTTTTGTTGCCAAAAATGGAAGAACTGAACTTGGTTAACATGTGGTTTCAACAAGATGGCGCTACATGCCACACAGCTCGCGATTCTATGGCCATTTTGAGGGAAAACTTCGGAGAACAATTCATCTCAAGAAATGGACCGGTAAGTTGGCCACCAAGATCATGCGATTTGACGCCTTTAGACTATTTTTTGTGGGGCTACGTCAAGTCTAAAGTCTACAGAAATAAGCCAGCAACTATTCCAGCTTTGGAAGACAACATTTCCGAAGAAATTCGGGCTATTCCGGCCGAAATGCTCGAAAAAGTTGCCCAAAATTGGACTTTCCGAATGGACCACCTAAGACGCAGCCGCGGTCAACATTTAAATGAAATTATCTTCAAAAAGTAAATGTCATGGACCAATCTAACGTTTCAAATAAAGAACCGATGAGATTTTGCAAATTTTATGCGTTTTTTAAAAAAAAAAGTTATCAAGCTCTTAACAAATCACCCTTTATTTTGACAAAATTTTCTATGGAAATAAAATGTTGACAAAATTGTTAATAGACAAAATTTTCTATAGAAATAAAATTTTGACAAAATTTTCTATAGAAATAAAGTGTTGACAAAATTTTCTATAGAAATAAAATTTTGACAAAATTATCTATAGAAATAAAATAAAAAAAAAAAAAAAATAAATAAATAAATAAAATGTTTACAAAATTTTCTATAGGAATCAAATTTTGACAACATTTTCTATAAAAATAAAATTGCTGTTATGTATTAATTTATTATACTTTGAAAAATAATAATGATTAATTAATTTATTTTTGGTTTTATTTTTTTTTTAGAACATGAACTTATAGAATCCGAGGATCATGTTGAAGTAAATGGTATCATATTCAATAAACCATTTGTTGAGAAACCAGTTTCTGCCGAAGATCATAATATATACATATACTATCCAACATCAGCAGGTGGTGGTAGTCAACGTTTATTCAGGAAGGTTAGTACAAATAATAAACATAACTCACATCAACCATCTAATCATATAGTATTATATTGATCATTTACAGATTGGAAGTCGAAGTAGTGTATATTCTCCGGAATCACGTGTCCGCAAAACAGGCTCATTCATCTATGAAGATTTTATGCCCACAGATGGTATGTATTAAATGCTATTTTCAGATTGTGTTCTTGTGTTTTTTCTTTAAATAAAACAGAAATTGATTTTTGAGCTTTTTTTGAGAGAAATTTATTTAGAATGTAACCTTTTTTTCTATTTATAAAGCCAGTTAAAAATTATAAATGAAATTTTTTTGATTTGTTTTTTTAATTTCCCTATAAAAGTTTTTGAGCTAAAGTAAAATATATTTTTTGATTTAGCTTTTTTTAATTTTGTTGTAAGTCTATTTTAGGTTTATTTTGTTTTATAAAAATATATTGCTTAAATGCTTTCTTTCTATTTGAAGCTTTCGAATTGATTACCCAGTTTGTTTACACTTTATATTGCCTGTTTGCTTTTGGTTAATATTTGGTTTTGTGTTCCATTTATTGTAACAATTCGTTTATACATGACTTCTAACGAATACAGTTTCTTTCTAATTAATAAAACAATATGCCATAGAGATACATATATTTTAAATCACACACATCGAATGTGATATTTAAATCAAGAATTGTGTATGTATTTAAAGCATAGCTTAGTATTGTTTCTTTCAATAATTGTAGTGAGTACAATCGAGAATCTTCATTAACATTAACCGCTTTATCTCATTTTCATGTCACTAACATTGTTGATTGATTGATTTGCTTTTTTATTATTTCCATCATCCTAATCACAATATTTTCGATTAACCTAACCTAGTTTATTGTGAATGTTGTAAAACTCTTGTTTTCCTCCTTTTTTGTCAATAATACCATGGATAAGGTTACACTATTCACAATAAAATATAATTTAAAAAAAAAGTTAATAATTGGCCAAATTATAGCTCTACTTGCAGAACCAGAGTATGCTATCGCTCCTTATATCCCCCGAAGTAATATAGACTATTTGTGCTGATGTCTCTAATTTGCACAAATACTTTAAGATTGCCAGCCTGCTCGTGTAATTATGTAAATCTACAGGAACGATTCGTTTTACTGGAATGAATCTAAAATAACTTTAGATACTTTTGCAACACTACTTCGAATATTGTTGTGAAGTCAGGTTTTGGTGATTAATTATCGAATACCGAAACATCTGTGAATCCTGAGACTCTTGTTGTATATATAACATATAAATATTTCTTAATTTCCCTTTTCGATTTTCATTTCTATTTCGTAAAACTTTAGTGTACCCTTCAAAAACTTTGTATTTCATATTAGTGAAGTTTATATATTGGGAAATAGGCGATTTCTTTTGCAACGTATTCTCATTTTAGTTCTATATACTTGGACTTGGACAAATGTTTTTTTGCCGTCTGTGATTTCTAGAGACAAATAGGCCTCCGTTGACTTATGTTTGTACCGAGTCAGTAGGTTTTAAAACAAATAAGATTAGGGTAGAAGTTTGTAGCCCAATTGCATCAATGCCGCATTGGGAATTGTAGTCAGAATCGAAGAAGTCGTCGAAAAGTTGACGACTGCAAATTTTTGAAAATTTGGAATAAATTTTTAAAAAATCATTTTTTCGATTTTTTTTGACTGATTAGTATAATTTTTTAAATAAATGGTATGTGTAGACACAATCTCAGAGTTGTCATACACTCATAGAAAAATCTGCTAAAAACAGCAGTCGATGTTATATTTTTCTACTTCAGGGTCTAACGAACAACAAATTATAAAATTTTTCCCCCAAAGCATATTTAAGAACCAATAGTAGTTTTTGGTATATTTTTCCACTCTAATATACTTACAAGTTCCTAAATACAATCAGCAAACATTTTGGGAAAATACTATAGATATCCATAAAATATTGTTTTAATTGTGTTAGGATAGTTCCTAAGTTGATTTATTTGTTTCAGCCAAACTAAAACATGTTCTAGTGTAATCGAGGTTCAAAAATAGCAGACTATGTTTGCTATTTCAGCAAACAGTGACTGCTTTCCCTTTTTCAGCAGACTTTTTGTTGTTTTAGCAGACTTCTGCTGTCCTTACTATGAAAATTTGGCTCAAAAAAAAAAATCTTTAAAAAAATGTTAAATCGTATGAAAGTTCTAAAAACTTACTTCATCTAAATATAACATAATTATTAATAAATAAATGATTGTTTACCTTATTTAAAAATTTGAGTGTTGTAGTAAAAATCAATTAAATTTTTAATTGAACCAATTAAAAAATTAATATTGTCGAAAAATCAATTAATTAATTAATAATTAATTTTTAATTTTTATTTAATTCCCTGAATGATACTCTCATTTTCGTGATTGAAGCAATTAAAAAATTATTTGGATCAATTAATCAATTTTGTTTGTTTTGGTTGATATAACACAATCCCACTATTACTCTCGAACTCTGTCAGGAATAGCCTTTTTTTTAATAAACTGGAATGCAAATAAAGCACTTCGTATCAGCTAGCCCGAAGCTGATAAAACAGATATCAAATTCGTTGACTTAACCCACTATGAAATTAAAGCATTCACATGTGAATGACTTCTAATATCACTATCCATATGGAGAAAGATCTGACCAGTCAGACTGCACTCTGTTCTAACTTTCATATTTTGTGTCCCTAACAATAGTCCTTGAATATTTAAAACCTTTTTATTGATCCTCAGTCTGTTTCACTAATATAGCCTATACACCCCGTTCTTCTTAGATTGTGTCTTCTAACAAACGCGATCAAAATAATTTGCCAATTATATCGGAAGCTCTATTTTTACTCATATTCGTATCACGGTAGCCACTTGTGTCAAAAATAATCTACAAAATTTTAAGAAAATTTTACCACAAATCTACCAAATTAAAAAGATTTCCAAATAAATTTCACAAACATATTTTTCCTCTGTTGGGTAAGCTATTCTTGGAAAATTTTTATTTCTATAGAAGAATTTTGCCAAAATTTTATTTCTATAGGAAATTTGGTCAAAATTGAGACGGCCAAAAAATTTTGTTTCTATAGACAATTTTGTCAACATTTTATTTCTATAGAATTTTTTTATCAAAATTTTATTTCTATAGAAAATTTTGTCAAAATTTTATTTCTATAGAAAATTTTGTCAACATTTTATTTCCATAGAAAATTTTGTCAAAATTTTTGTAAAAATTGTATTTCCATAGAAAATTTTTTCAAAATTTTATTTTTATAGAAAATTTTGTCAAAATTCTATTTTTATAGAAAATCTTGTCGAAATTTTATTTTTATAGAAAATTTTGTCAAAATTTTATTTTTATAGAAAATTTTGTCAAAATTTTATTTCTATAGACATTTTTGTTAAAATTTTATTTCTATAGAAAATTTTGCCAAGATTTTATTTCTAGAGAAAATTTTGTCAAAATTGAGACGGCCAAAAAATGTTGTCAAAATGTTAGTCAATAGAAAATTTTGTCAAAATTTTATTTCTATAGACAATTTCGTCAAACTTTTATTTCTATAGACAAATTTTTCAACATTTTATATCTATAGAAAATTTTGTCAAAATTTTATTTCTATGGAAAATTTTGTCAAAAATTTATTCTATGGAGAATTTTGTCAAAATTTTAGTTGTATAGAAATGTTTGTCAAAATTTTATTTCTATAGACAATTTGGTCTAAATTTTGTTTCTATAGACATTTTTGTCAACATTTTATTTCTATAGACAATTTTGTCAAAATTTTATTTCTATAGAAGATTTTGTCAGAATGTTATTTCTATAGAAAATTTTGTCAAAATTTTATTCTATAGAAAATTTTGTCAAAATTTTATTTCTATAGAAAATTTTGTCAAAATTTTATTTCTATAGAAAATTTTGTCAAAATTTTATTCTATAGAAAATTTTGTCAAAATTTTATTTCTATAGAAAATTTTGTCAAAATTTTATTTCTATAGAAAATTTTGTCAAAATTTTATTTCTATAGAAAATTTTGTCAAAATTTTATTTCTATAGTAAATTTTGTCAAAATTTTATTTCTATAGAATCTTTTGTCAAAATTTTATTTCTGTAGAAAATTTTGTAAAAATTGTATTTCTATAGAAAATTTTGTCAAAATTTTATTTCTATAGAAAATTTTGTCAAAATTTTATTTCTATAGTAAATTTTGTCAAAATTTTATTTCTATAGAATCTTTTGTCAAAATTTTATTTCTGTAGAAAATTTTGTAAAAATTGTATTTCTATAGAAAATTTTGTCAAAATTTTATTTCTATAGAAAATTTTGTCAAAATTTTATTTCTATAGTAAATTTTGTCAAAATTTTATTTCTATAGAATCTTTTGTCAAAATTTTATTTCTGTAGAAAATTTTGTAAAAATTGTATTTCTATAGAAAATTTTGTCAAAATTTTATTCCTATAGAAAATTTTGTCAAAATTTTATTTCTATAGAAAATTTTGTCAAAATTTTATTTCTATAGAAAATTTTGTCAAAATTTTATTTCTATAGAAAATTTTGTCAAAATTTTATTTCTATAGTAAATTTTGTCAAATATTTATTTCTATAGAATCTTTTGTCAAAATTTTATTTCTGTAGAAAATTTTGTAAAAATTGCATTTCTATAGAAAATTTTGTCGAAATTTTATTTCTATAGAAAATTTTGTCAAAATTTTAGTTCTATAGAAATTTTTGTCAAAATTTTATTTCTATAGACAATTTGGTCTAAATTTTGTTTCTATAGACATTTTTGTCAACATTTTATTTCTATATACAATTTTGTCAAAATTTTATTTCTATAGAAAATTTTATCAAAAGTTTATTTCTATAGAAAATTTTCTCAAAATTTTATTTCTTTAGAAAAATTTGCCAAAATTTTATTTCTATAGACAAATTTTTCAACATTTTATTTCTATAGACAATTTTGTCAAAATTTTATTTGTATAGAAAATTTTGTCAAAATTTTATTTCTATAGAAAATTTGATCAAAATTTTATTCCTATATAAAATTTTGTCAAAATTTTATTTCCATAGAAAATTTTGTTAAGATTTTATTTCTATTGAAAATTTTGTCAAAATTTTATTTCTATAGAATCTTTTGTCAAAATTTTATTTCTGTAGAAAATTTAGTAAAAATTGTATTTCTATAGAATATTTTGTCAAAATTTTATTTCTATAGAAAATTTTGTCAACATTTTATTTCTATAGAAAATTTTGTCAAAATTTTATTTCTATAGAGAATTTTGTCAAAATTTTATTTCTAAAGAAAATTTTGTCAAAATTTTATTTCTAAAGAAAATTTTGTCAAAATTTTATTTCTAAAGAAAATTCTTTCAAAAATTTATTTCTAAAGAAAATTTTGTCAAAATTTTATTTCTATAGACAAATTTTTCAACATTTTATTTCTATAGAAAATTTTGTCAAAAATTTATTCCTATAGAAAATTTTGTTAAAATTTTATTTCTATAGAAAATTTTGTCCAAATTTTATTTCTATAGAAAATTTTGTCAAAATTTTATTTCTATAGAAAATTTTGTCAAAATTTTATTTCTATAGAAAATTTTGTCAAAATTTTATTTCTATAGAAAATTTTGTCAAAATTTTATTTCTATAGTAAATTTTGTCAAAATTTTATTTCTATTTGTGGAGATCTAGCATTTTTTTGTAGAATTCTACTAACTGTGGCAACCGTGATTCGTTATTCGTTACTCGTGTTCGTTTTATTTTAAATGCTTTAGTTGTCTTTCTGGGCAGCACTTATTGATAAGAGAGCAATTCACCATTTATGGTATAACAATGGACAGACACAACAGTCTAATAATAACTGACTGTCACTCTAACTAACCAGACAGACACAACAGTCTAATAATAACTGACTGTCACTCTAACTAACCAAATCTAACCCTTATTATATTATGTTGTTAGTTCTTTGAACGATCTTTAATATTTCTTGTTTTTTTTTTACAATTTTAAATTGAAATGTACATTTTGTGATATTATTTAAGAAGGAATTTAGAAAATACTATTCATCGGTATCCGAGGATAAAATATTGAGGCAAACTGAATTTTGTGGGTGATGGCTGGCACTTGCCTAGACGGCTAAGCAAAAACTTCAAGCAACTGTAATTTTCAAAAGAAACTGCCATAAATATTGTACATATAAAAATATTTTTAGGTTTGAGCTTAAAATACATTTTACCAGACCCTAACACTTATATTGTATTTGACAAAATTTATGTAGATAAGTTGACTTGGTTCCATTTTTAACATGTTCACATATCTCACAGGGATTCGTAGATTCATTAGCATAATCTGACAAAATACTAAAAACACAAGAAAGGTGGCTTAATCACTCATTAATGTTGAGATATTTTTTGAGAATTTCGCCCTTATAAGTCAATGATTTATTCAACGTTTGGAGAGTTTAAAAATTATTTAGCCAAACTTGATCTAACACGAAAATGGGGGTTACATCCATAATATTTGTTTCAGTTATGCACTCCTGTTCCTACATTCGGAATCGCAAATCACAAAATTTTCGTTTGGATAACACTAATGAGAAATTCTAATTCTAATTGAAATTCAATTGAAGTCCGAGAGTATCTGGATTTTTCGTTATTAAAAAAAATCTTGCGATTTTCGATGCCAGATGTCAGAACATGAGGAATAATAATAATTAATGTAGAAAGATACATCTTCTATAATTGGATAATTTTATTTAAATCCATTTTATATTCATTTTTTCCCTTAACTCACTTTGATTTTATTTGCATGTATAAAAGGCCCGTTTTCTTTTAGTACTGGATGCAAAATTTGTATGAGCATCGTTGAACTGGTTTTGTATCAAGAACATCTCAGTGGAAATTCCACTTATGTTGCCATTTTGAAATTTTACAAAGCGACTCTTCCATTCACAATAGCTATTTTTAAATTAAAAAGTAAAGTCTCATAAATTGTCGCACTAGCAAAGATATTTGAACAATTTCTACATTAAAAATGTAGAATTTCACTTAAAAAGTAAAGTCTCATAAATTGTGGCACATTTGAACTATTTCTACATTTCAGAATTTAGAATTTCACTTATATTCTGTCGTACTTAAACAACTGATTCCAATGTTGCGAAATTTTGATAGATTGATAAATTATTGATAAATGGATACTGTGCTTTTCTTTTAATCTTTCACAACTTTTTTAGCCAGTAATAAAAGAAAACGAGCCTTAAGCCCAATTGGAAACATATCGCTTAATTTGTATTTTAGCTTTTCATTTAGAAAAAAATCACCATATGTCATCTCTCTCAAAAAATTATATATATATGATTTTGAATAATCACAAAACAAAAATCAAAATATTTTTTTTTCCTCCATATCAGCGGCTGAAAAAAAACGAAACAATCCAAAGCTCATTCACAGTTTTATCGCAAACCCGAAAAAAATATCGTACCCCCCAAAAAAAACTAAATCATTTTGCGACAAAGTCCTCCTGCCTGATCGTCATTCGAATACATACGTTGTGATAACTGTTTACAGTTTGTACACCACCATTGTTCTGTTATCGTTCTTTGATGTTCGTAACGAAAAACAAAAAAAAAAAAAACAAACTTTGTAAACTTTTCTTTTTTGCAAAAAGTATAGCAAATTTCCCAAATGTATACACACCACCTTCTACTTCTACTTAACCAAAATCAAAGATCACAAAACAAATCAAAAACAAAACAATGAAAATAAATGAGATTTGTATAACAACCCGGTATTATTTTTAAAACGTAGTATATTTTCCAGGTACCGATGTCAAGGTGTACACAGTGGGCCCCGATTATGCTCATGCTGAGGCACGTAAAAGTCCAGCCCTAGATGGCAAAGTTGAACGTGACAGCGAGGGCAAGGAGATACGATATCCCGTAATTCTAAATCATGCTGAGAAGTTGATATCACGCAAAGTATGCTTGGCATTCAAACAGACTGTTTGTGGATTTGATCTATTGAGGTAAATATTTTGATTATATTTAAAACATTTTTTTTGTTTTCGATTATAGTGCAAACTGAAATTAAATTATTTAAAAATGACCGAAAAATCAAATAATTTGAATGTAGTATAGCCCAATTCTGAATATTCCCTAGGGAATGTGTTGCCTGGGAATTCATTTTCCCCGGGAATAAAATCCTCCTATTCTAAACAGTAAAGGGTGATACGGTCAAAATTTGGTCAATATAAACTTGACGTATTTCTTTCAATTTTGCATTTAAAAAACCTGAACACCCCTCATTTTAAGGTGTGTGTGTAGAATGTTGCTCCTATTTTAATTATGGAATTCACTCTTCAGTTGTCAAAATACCGTCCAAGCAAGAAGAGCAGCGTATCAAAATTTTTCTCGCGCATCGCGAAAATCCGAGCTACTCGCACGCAAAGCTGGCAAAATCGCTAAAAGTTTCCAAATCAACCGTTACAAATGTAATTAAAGTGTTTTGGGAACGTTTGTCGACAGCCAGGAAGTCTGGATCGGGGGGAAATCGAAAACCGGAAGCCGCTGAGACGACAAAGAGAGTTGCCGGTAGTTTCAAGCGAAACCCTAACCTCTCTCTCCGAGATGCCGCAAATAAGCTGGGTGTATCGTCTACAACCGTGCATCGAGCCAAAAAACGAGCCGGACTATCGACTTACAAGAAGGTAGTGACTCCAAATCGCGATGATAAACAAAATGCGACGGCCAAAGCGCGATCCCGGAGGCTGTACACGACGATGCTGACGAAGTTTGACTGCGTGGTAATGGACGACGAAACCTACGTCAAAGCCGACTACAAGCAGCTTCCGGGACAGGAAGGGGAAAGGTAGCAGATATTTTCAAGCACATAAAACTGTCAAAGTTCGCAAAGAAATATCTGGTTTGGCAAGCCATCTGTACCTGTGGCTTGAAAAGCAGCATTTTCATAGCTTCCGGGACTGTCAACCAAGAAATTTACGTGAAAGAGTGTTTGAATAAACGTCTGCTGCCTTTCCTGAAGAAACACGGTTGTTCCGTACTGTTTTGGCCGGATTTGGCATCTTGCCATTACGGTAAAAAGGCCATGGAGTGGTACGCCGCCAACAACGTGCAGGTGGTTCCCAAGGACAAGAACCCTCCCAACACGCCAGAGCTCCGCCCAATTGAGAAATACTGGGCTATTGTCAAGCGGAACCTAAAGAAGACCAAAAAACTGCTAAGGACGAGCAGCAGTTCAAGGCAAACTGGCTTTCTGCGGCGAAGAAGGTGGACAAGGTGGCTGTACAAAATCTGATGGCAGGTGTCAAGCGTGAGGCCCGGCAATTCGGATTTGGAAAAGCGAAAACCTAACTGAATATTTTTCCTGAATTTTATACTAATTGAACTTGAAAAAGAAATTTAATTTGATTTTTTAAATAAACGATTTCACCGATTTACACGCGTTTTCCCTTGACCAAATTTTAACCGTATCACCCTTTAGGAGAAGGGAATAAAAAGGGAGAAATAATTCAGAGTATTCGAAGTCAGCTGTTTTATTTCAACTGTTCTATTTTAATAAATTTTTAATATTAAAATTTTGAATTGAAATTGTATTAAATTGATGTAAAAGTTGAGTTAAACGCGAAAAACGTCAAAAATGTTTAGTGCCGTGTTTATGGTAGTAGCTGAGAAGCGGCGTATCAACATAACAATGTCCAAAGGATAGAAAGGAGAAAGATACGCGATGCCATTAACCCACTTGAGTTGCCTGAAACGTAGTAACTAGTTACATACTTGTACATGAAGAGGTTGTTACTTAGTTCATGGGTAGTAACTATGTTACATACTTGTACATGAAGAAGTTGTTACTTAGTTCATGGGATGCTTTGCTTTTGAAGGTTTCACAAATATTGTAGGATTAAAGTGGCAGCCCGATTTGATTGTGAGTCCGAATCAAATCGGGCTGCCACTTTAATTTAGACCATTCATTCGATTGTGATACAATATTATAGGGTAAATAATCCAGTCTTCAAATACCTGTTGGATATATTAGCAGCCTACATTCTACCTCAAAGCAAGTCATTTGGATTATCCCCAATAGTAAGATTAGGTGCTACGCTTCTTTGCCGAAGGTGGCTACCAAAAATGGCATAGGAAAAGATCGAGACATATCTGTTGCACAGAGTAGCCTGAACAAGGTTCATAAAGAAGTCGTAAAAATATTTAAAGAACACCTATGCCCGAATTGGATTGGCAGCCGGATTAAGTTTCAGGCTCACTTAGACTATTCAGTCCATTGTGATACCACATTTAACTAAAAGTATCTATTACATATGCCCACTTCTAGTTTTAACCACTGAACCTCCTCTATTATTTTTTTTTAACCAACCTGATTGTTCCAAAAATATTAACAGACTGCTTAAATAAACGTTTTCCAGGTCCGCCAGTAATCTAAAGCTATATGCCCCTAAAATTCGCTTACGCCTTACACAAAATGCAGGACACTCACACAAGAGGTGTTTAATTGATTCCTTTTCCTTCGCATCATGACAGCTCATACAATAGTCATTATACTTCGCACCAATAGTTTTTGCAAATTCGCCTATCAGGCAGCGATCCGTTATAGCAGATATCAGGAGTGATATCTGACGTCTTGATAACACTAGCATATCTAGTGTGCGGTTCAAGTTTAAATGGGGCCATATTTCAATTCTTCCAGTGTACATTTGCGATCATGACAGCCTTCTCACACAGTAAGAGCTTGCAGGTTGCCAGAGACATACCAACAGATTCTAGTTCCCGTGGAATATGTAAGTTAGTCCCTAGCTTCGCCAACTCATCCGCTTCGCAGTTCCCCGATATGTTCCTGTCGCCAGACACCCATATTAGGTGAATATTGTACTGCTCAGCCATCTCGTTGAGAGATTTGCGGCAGTCGATGGCCGTTTTCGAGTTAAGGAACCCAGAGTCCAAGGATTTTATTGCAGGTTGACTGGCTGCGTATATATTAATGCCAATATATTTTGGAACATTACTTCTCAGCCAATTCGCTACCTCTCTTATTGCTAATATTTCAGCCTGAAAAACACTACAGTGATTAGGTAATCTTTCGCTATTCGAAGTTCCAAATCTTTAGAATATACTCCGAAACCCACTTGTCCATCCAATTTGGAGCCATCAGTGTAGAAATCTATATATCTTTTATTCCCCGGGGTCTGAGTACACCACGCCTCACTGTTGGGAATTAGAATTTCAAATTTTTTGTCGAAAAGTGGTGTCGCCAAAGTATAATCCACTACATTACGTCCACTACGTTAGGCACATCTGGCATTATTTTGAGGACCGAATTGTGACCGTACATTTTTTTCCGACCACAGCTATAGCTCGCGCAACCGCACAGCCGTTGTTTCAGCTGACTGTTTGGCCAAAATGTCTAAAGGCAATAGATGCAGCATGACATTAAGGGAATCTGTTTCTGTCTTACTGAATGCGCCTGAGATACACAAGCACGCCATACGCTGAACTTTATATAAGCCTGTCGGTTGCTGAAGTGACGGCCACCAGACTACAACACCATATAGCATTATAGGTCTAACCAAAAAAAATATCACCGTTTTTCCCTTTTCATTGTCATTTGTAATACCAATTTTTCCCCAAAGGAAAAAGTTGGTTTAGAATAAGAGAAAAAGGAATAAAGAAGAAAAATTCCCCGGGGAGATTTTGTTTAGGATAAGGGAACAGGGAATAGAGAAAAAATTCCCAGTTGTTACTGAGAATTGGGCTAGTAGAGAGTTATTTCATTTTTTCGCAAGGCCTTTAGTAATTAAAACCCAGTCGTTATTACAAATTCGGGCTTATTTGTTCCGTCATTCAAAAGGCCTTCGGCAGTTAAAGTGCGTTAGTCTTTCAGGAAGGAGGTGAGGTGTTCAAATCCCTGCTGGGTCGAGTTTTCCGCGTTAACATAATATAATGCTAACATAAGATAATAAATATTTTAGAGATTACCTTCGTTAGCACAGCGGAAGTGCAATAGTCTTACATGTCGAAGATGTCCGGTTCCGGTTCCCCTGGCCAAGGTGGTTCTGAAAAAAAAATTTACGTATGTGAATTATTAATGTTTTGCCTTTCTATGAAAAACAAGACTAAACAAGTTAGTAAGGCCTAAAGTTGGGCAAATTTATAAATCGGCTAATGCCCTTAAACGAAACACAATTAAGTAAAACATATGGGAAATATAAAGCTAAAGCCATTTTATTGCACAAAAGTCCATTTATGATTTATCCAGCGACACACATGTATTAGAAAATTTGAGGAATTTTATTTGGCCACATCGATCGACGTTTACCCAGCCGGACCCTTATCTAAATCTTCTGTGGAAAGTATGGGGACATCGTCGTTGGCGTTGTGCCATTTTTGCCTAAATCGGAAGAATATATGGCGCTTTATCTAAATCTGGCCCGATTTGTATAAAATTCGACATAGAATTTTAAATCTTTTTTCTGTGTGAAATAAAATCTGCAATAAAATTCCGTTGAAATGGGTGGTAAAATATGAAATTTTCCAACATATTTCCCGAAATCAGGCGTATGGGCGTATGGGAGCTATATCGCAATCTTTATCACTTTGAACTAAATTTGGTGCACAATGCTAAAATCTTAATTCTAATCTCAGGGCAAAATTTCAACTAAATCCAAGGGGAAATTTGGTTGTTATATGAATCTAAATCGGGCGAAATATAGGAGAGCTATGTTATATTTAAATCTGAATCGATTTCAACGCAATTTAGCATACTTGACCTTGTACTCTTTGTGCAAAATTTGAAGGAAATAAAGGCAAAATTCTGGCCTCTAGGTCCAATTAGATCCATATCGGGCGAAATATCTATATATGGGAGCTATATCGCAATCTTTATCACTTTGAACTAAATTTGGTGCACAATGCTAAAATCTTAATTCTAATCTCAGGGCAAAATTTCAACTAAATCCAAGGGGAAATTTGGTTGTTATATGAATCTAAATCGGGCGAAATATAGGAGAGCTATGTTATATTTAAATCTGAATCGATTTCAACGCAATTTAGCATACTTGACCTTGTACTCTTTGTGCAAAATTTGAAGGAAATAAAGGCAAAATTCTGGCCTCTAGGTCCAATTAGATCCATATCGGGCGAAATATCTATATATTGGAGCTATATCTAAATCTGAGCCGATTGTAAGCAAATTTGTCATGGCTAGCTAAAATATTAGTTCTACACCCTGTGTATAGCCCCACATAAATCGGAGTAAAACTTTGGCCTCTATGGTCATAAGAAACTAAATCGGGCGAAAGATATATATGGGAGCTCATAAAATATTGAACGGAACCCGAAGAAGATCGATTGAATAACACGCCAATTATGGCAAGATCGGTGATAAATATATATGGCAGTTATATCTAAATCTGATCCAAAATCAATAGCGATTGTTTTTTTCCGAAACACGACCCTATGCCAAATTTGAGGACGATCGGACTTAAGCTACTTTTTACACAAAAAAATACATGAACAGACAGACGGACGGACAGACAGACAGACAGGCGGACATAACTATCGACTCAGAATTCAATTCTAAGACGTTAATTTAAGGATGAATTCAAAAATGCTTTTCTTTACTTTAATGAACATTTGCCTTAGTTCAAAGACAACCAACTTTAACGGTAAAATTCACAAAATTTGTGTCTACATTTAATTAAACACATTTTTGAAAAAATATTAGAAACTTTCTTTTAATTAAAATTTCATTATCAGAGAATGACGCCGACCCGTTTTTCTCGGCGGCGGCTTGACGACTAAGCCGCTATAAAATTATCTATTCGGCGGCGCACAATTATCCATTTTAAAATCAATTTGAAATTTCCCGAATTGTAATGAGATTAGTTTTACAACCAATCTTACAATCAAATTTACATTTCATTCAAATTTTCTGAGCTAAATTTTTGTAAAACTATTATAGTAACTAAATACTAATTGATTTTGGGTAGGAGGTTCAAAATGTTGCCAAAAATATAACAATTATTAATACATTTTTATGGTATAATCGAAGATTTTTGCTTGAACAAAATTTCAGTCGAGATCTGTCGACATATTCGGCGGCGGCGTCGACTGCTAAAAACGGCTCGGTGGCGGCTAAAATCGGCGGCGCGACTCGGCGGCTTCATTCTCTGTTCATTATTTTAAAGAAATTTACCCTTAATATTGTGTAAATTGCTTGTCCTAAAATTTAAGTTGCGTAATCTTTAATACGGCGTAAATATTTTTTCATTTATGTGGCAGAAATGAACATTTTCATTTATGTGGTATCTCGATCCATTGTGGTACCATATTAACTAAAACTACCTATTACATACCACGAATACCGGTATGAAGTGAGCGTAAAGCTACAAATGTCTCGATAAGGAACATTTGTTGTGAACGAGTCCTTATTTTTTTTTTTTTGCTATGACATCTGTGAAAAATATTTACTATACATCAAGTCATTGAACAGACAACATCGTGTTAAAAATGTCGAATTTTGTACCAGAAAGTGATGATTTGCGGAAAGCATTAATTTTTTGTTTTCATTTGAAGAAAAGTGGTGCATAGTCGCTTGTCGAGGCAAACGATGAGAAACAACATGCAAAAATGGTTTCAACGGTTGGGAAATAAGGATTTTGAAGTGAGAAATGAAGAACGTGGAAGACCGCCAAAAAAGTTTAAAGACGCCGAAGGCTGTTAGTCATTATATCCAATAGTTTTTTTTTTAACTCGCCTATCAGCCAGCGATCCGTTATTGCAGTGATATCTGACGTCTTAAAAGCACTAGAATAAAAAAAAATTTTTTTAGTTTTTCTAAAAAAGAAGTATTATTTTGCATAATTTTATACCAAATTTTATTTCTATAGAAAATTTTGTCAAAATTTTATTCTATAGACAATTTTGTCAAAATTTTATTTCTATAGAAAATTTTGTCAATATTGTATTTCTATAGAGAATTTTGTCAAAATTTTATTTCTATAGGAAATTTTTTTAAAATTTTATATCCATAGAAAAGTTTGTCAAAATTTTATATCCATAGAAAATTTTGTCACAATTTTATATCCATAGAAAATTTTGTCAACATTTTATTTCTATAGAAAATGTTGTCTACAATTTATTACTGTAGAAAAATGTTGTCAAAATTTTATTTCTATAGAAAATTTCGTCAAAATTTTATTTCTATAGGAAATTTTATATCCATACAAAATTTTGTCAAATCATTTTATTCCTATATAAAATTTTGTATACAATTTATTTCTATAGGAAATTTTGTCAAAATTTTATTTCCATAGAAAATTTTGTCAAAATTTTATTTCCATAGAAAAATTTGTCCAATTTCTATTTTATAGGAAATTTTGTCAAAATTTTATTTTTATAGGAAAAATTTTATTCTTATAGAAAATTTTGTCAACAATTTTGTCAAAATTGTATTTCTATAGAAAATTTTGTCCATTTTTTATTTCTATAGAAAATTTTGTCGAAATTTTATTTCTATAGAAAATTTTGACAAAATTTTATTTCTATCGAAAATTTTTACAAAATTTTATTTCTATAGAAAATTTTGACAAAATTTTATTTCTATCGAAAATTTTTACAAAATTTTATTTCTATAGAAAATGCTAAATGTATTCCAAATTGGAATACATTTAGCATTACAGGGGTATGCTGAATGTTAGGTAAGGTTAAAGTGGCAGGCTCGCTTAGACTCTTCAGTCCATTGTGCTGAATGTAGTTGATATCAGTCGATTATTTGATATAACCTACCCAGCAAAAAAGCGTCGCCAAAAAAGTAATGAAAATGTTCTCTTTGGATCCGGAAGTGGTGCAAAATTGACGCAGAAGCGATGAATTTAACATGGGCTTGTCATAGGACGGAAGTCCTCCATTTCAACAGCCGTTGCACTGAATTTGCATCACTTTTTTAGGTGTGATCCGAATTCAATGTTTTGGATGTAAATTACAAATTTCTGTGATATTTTGTCAAATAAATATTTTTTATAATTTTTTATAATTTTTAATGGATTTTAAAGCTTGTCAGAAACGTTTGACCTCAAATATTTTCAAAAATTCACAATTTTTTCAGATTGAAATTAATTAGCATTTTTTTCGAAAAAATTTAAATAATTTGTACCATTTTATAAATTCTTACTCCGTTTTTAACCTATTTGAAACAAAAAAAGTTAACATTACCCATTAAAAATATGAAAAAAACAAGTTATAAAAAATTGAATTAAAAGAACTTCCTGTGTAGTTAAAATAAAGAACATCATTGGGAGTACATCTTCTGGAAGTGCTTTTAAAGTTGTTCCTCTGGAAGAACTTCCAATTTTTTTTGCTGGGTACCTCTGTAGACCAATCTAACGATTTCTCTAAAGAGTTTGCATAAATTACAATTTTCCCGCAATCTGCCGACATTTTTCCATTTTGCAGAAATTTATAAGCTGGTGTTGTGATTTAGCAAATATATTATTATATTATTTATATTATTTTTTTTCAATATAGTGTAAGCAAATAAATTGTTTTATTTGTCTGTTTATTTCTCACAGGGCAAATGGAAAATCATTCGTGTGTGATGTTAATGGATTTAGTTTTGTTAAAAATTCTAACAAATATTATGACGATTGTGCCAAGATATTGGGCAACATGATATTAAGGGAACTAACACCAACTTTACATATACCATGGTCAGTACCATTTCAATTAGATGATCCACCCATAGTACCTACAACATTTGGGAAAATGATGGAATTACGCTGTGTAGTAGCTGTTATCAGACATGGCGATCGCACACCTAAACAAAAGATGAAAGTTGAAGTTCGTCATCCTAAGTAAGTATTGCGGATATTTTCTAAGTATGTGGATAATATTTTTTTCTTCATATTTTCTTTACAGATTCTTTGAAATTTTTGAAAAATATGATGGTTTTAAAAATGGTCATGTAAAACTAAAACGTCCCAAACAATTACAAGAGATTTTGGATATTGCCCGTTTTTTACTAGCCGAAATTGAAACAAAAGATAATCCCGAGATAGAAGAAAAGAAAAGTAAATTGGAGCAGTTAAAAAGTGTTTTGGAAATGTATGTTTTTCCCTCTATCACTAACATGTCCAGTTCAATATACGATATCCATTTTTTTCATAGGTATGGTCACTTCTCTGGCATTAATCGTAAAGTTCAAATGAAATATCAACCAAAAGGTCGTCCAAGAGGTTCTAGTTCCGATGATGGTAATAATGTTAAAAATTGTATGTATAATTTTCTTGTTTTTATTCTTTATACTTTCACATATACTCATACTTTCCTACAACACAATACAATCCATTTATTGGCAAATATTGACTCAGTGTAGCTTACAAAATCTCCAAAATTAAAATAAGTATGAAAGAAGTAGGAGTCGGGCGAAGCCGACTGTATGATACCTTCAACTTTCTACTGAATGCAACCTCATTTTAGGGATATTGTTAGAAAGAAAAAAATATTTGACAAATTCGGTTGACAAATATATGTAGGAGTTGCCTATATGGGAGCCACCGTGGTGCAATGTTTAGCATGCCCGCCTTGCATACACAAAGTCGTGAGTTCGATTCCTGCTTCGACCGAACACCAAAAAGTTTTTCAGCGTTGGATTATCCCACCTCAGTAATGCTGGTGACATTTCTGACGATTTCAAAGCTTCTCTAAGTGGTTTCACTGCAATGTGGAACGCCGTTCGGACTCGGCTATAAAAAGGAGGTCCCTTGTCATTGAGTTTAACATGGAATCGGGCAGCACTCAGTGATAAGAGAGAAATTCACGAATGTGGTATCACAATGGTCTGAATAGTCTAAGTTAGCCTGATACATCGGGCTGCCACCTAACCTAGGCTAATGCTTTGCACTTGTGAAAAGTATTCTAAAAATAGATGAGTGCACGTGAGTGAAATTTTGCACATGCACGTTATATGACGTAGAAACTCAAACTTTCACACATTCACGAAATGAGCTGTACAACTTTTAAAGACTCACGTTCAAAACAGTTCACGCAACTCACGACAAATGCACGACCCTCGCGGTATTTTCAAATAGGCCAAAAAAACAAACAAGTAAAAATAGAATATGTTTCGTCTGCCAAATTGATGTCAATTATTCAAATAAATGACGCGATTTGCATTTGATCAATAATTAAATCTGGTGCTGGAGCATTATATACTCGTGAGTGTGAGTTTGATTGTGAGCGTGCATTTGCCAACATTTTATTTTTCCTCACGCTACCACAACATTTGTTTATTAACTCACATTATCGCATATTTACGAGTGTAGCTGCTGAATTTTATTCACCGGGGACTTATAAGCCAACCTGTTAACTCACATTATCGTATATTTACGAGTGTAGCTGCTGAATTTTATTCACAATTCAAGCAATTCGTGTACGAAATTTGATGACGATCGGTTATTTTAGTGATATGTTCATATGACGTGAAGTGTTACCAATTCAAACGGGGATAGTCGTTGGTTTACGAATTCGCAAAATTTTCCTCAATCTCTAGTTTCCGAAACATAATGATATATAATAAGAAATTTGTACATACTGTTGTTAGGGATAGGAAATTAAATGGAAGAAATTTCTTGGAAAAATATGAAATGGCTCAACATTTATTGACAGTTGAACATTTAGCGTTTTGCTAACTCGTAAACCAGAACATGGGGGTAAATCTTTTACTCGGCCACTTACATGAGATCACACAGAGCTGACACAAAGTAACAACCAATTTTTTGTGTGAAAATATTTCTTTTCACAGATAAAAACAAGTAAGGAAATCTAAAGTCGCGCAGGCCGACTATATTATACCCGGTACCGCTTTGTGGATCCACGATATCATCTAAAAACTTTAAAATTTGTTGGGTTCTATATGTACTAGAGGTGTGCACGTGACTAATATTTTACTCACGCACACTCACGAAGGAGAAATCTTTTTCACGCACACTCACGCACGATATTTTTTGGTAGGACTCACGCTCACACACGCTCACGAAAAGAAAATTTGTACTCACGCACACACGCACGAAAATCTTTTAAATGTCGTGACTCACGAAAAATATCGTGACTTACGAATAGTTTTATGAGTAATTTACCTATCGAACCTGACTGAAAATATGAGTATGATTAAAATCGAAACCATTATAATACTCTTAACACTTTGGATGTCACTAAAATTATAAATAAATTCAACTCGTAAGTATTTAATGTTCGTAAGCGGGATTATTTTTGTGAGCGTGTTTTTCCGAAATTCGTTACTCACGCACACTCACGAAGATATTATTTTCGTGACTCACGCCGTTACCATCAGCGTGACTCACGCGTAAGTCACGAAAATTTTCGTGAGTCAAGACAATTTCGTGTCACGTGCACACTTTTAATGTGTACAGGTTTATATTTCCAAAATTGTTTAAACTTCTACAAAATCTCTTGACATAAAATGTTAGTAAAAAAATATGGCGAAAAAATTAAATCTAAAGCCATTTTGATGTAATATCCCAAAAGTGCATTTAATTTATGGGTCGATAAATATATATTTGAGATATAGGAAATTTTGATTTTTCGACTTAGCAGTGGCGAAATGTGGGTATTTTGGCTATATTAGCCCAATTCGGAAGATATATGGGAACTATATCTAGGTTAGGTTAGTTATAGTGACAGCCCGATATTTCAGGCAGACTTAGACTATTCAGTCCATTGTGATACCACAGTGGTCAACTTCTCTCTTATCACTGAATGCTGCCCGATTCTATGTTTAGTTCAGTGACAAGGGACCTACTTCTTATAGCCGAGTCCGAACGGCGTTCCACCTTGCAGTGAAACCACTTAGAGAAGCTTTGGAACACTCAGAAATATCACCAGCATTACTGAGAGGGGATAATCCACCGTTGAAAACTTTTTGATGTTCGGTCGAAGCAGGAATCGAACCCACGACCTTGTGTATGCAAGGCGGGCATGCTAAGCACGGTGGCTCCGGTGACTATATCTACATCTTATCCGATTTCAATCGAAAATTTAGCACACTCCGACTTCTAGGACTTCTATGACACTAGAAGCTGGAGTGTATATCTTTCGCATATCAGGTGAAAGATATATATGGTAGCTATATCTAAATCAATCAAATTTAGCACATTTGACTTTACTACTAATTGTACTTTTTGTGCAAAATTTCAAACAAATCAGGATAAAACTCTAGCTCTAGGGGCCATATAAAGGGTGATACGGTCAAAATTTGGTCAAGGGAAAACGCGTGTAAATCGGTGAAATCGTTTATTTAAAAAATCAAATTAAATTTCTTTTTCAAGTTCAATTAGTATAAAATTCAGGAAAAATATTTAGTTAGGCTTTCGCTTTTCCAAATCCGAATTGCCGGGCCCCACGCTTGACACCTGCCATCAGTTTTTTACAGCCACCTTGTCCACCTTCTTCGCCGCAGAAAGCCAGTTTGCCTTGTACTGCTGCTCGTCCTTAGCAGTTTTTTTGGTCTTCTTTAGGTTCCGCTTGACAATAGCCCAGTATTTCTCAATTGGGCGGAGCTCTGGCGTGTTGGGAGGGTTCTTGTCCTTGGGAACCACCTGCACGTTGTTGGCGGCGTACCACTCCATGGCCTTTTTACCGTAATGGCAAGATGCCAAATCCGGCCAAAACAGTACGGAACAACCGTGTTTCTTCAGGAAAGGCAGCAGACGTTTATTCAAACACTCTTTCACGTAAATTTCTTGGTTGACAGTCCCGGAAGCTATGAAAATGCTGCTTTTCAAGCCACAGGTACAGGTGGCTTGCCAAACCAGATATTTCTTTGCGAACTTCGATAGTTTTATGTGCTTGAAAATATCTGCTACCTTTCCCCTTCCTTTTGCCGTATAAAACTCCTGTCCCGGAAGCTGCTTGTAGTCGGCTTTGACTTAGGTTTCGTCGTCCATTACCACGCAGTCAAACTTCGTCAGCATCGTCGTGTACAGCCTCCGGGATCGCGCTTTGGCCGTCGATTTCCCCCCGATCCAGACTTCCTGGCTGTCGACAAACGTTCCCCAAACACTTTAATTTCATTTTTAACGGTTGATTTGGCAACTTTTAGCGATTTTGCCAGCTTTGCGTGCGAGTAGCTCGGATTTTCGCGATGCGCGAGCAAATTTTTGATACGCTGCTCTTCTTGCTTGGACGGAATTTTGACAACTGAAGAGTGAATTCCAAAATCAAAATAGGAGCAACATTCTACACACACACACCTTCAAAATGAGGGGTGTTCAGGTTTTTTAAATGCAAAATTGAAAGAAATACGTCAAGTTTATATTGACCAATTTTTGACCGTATCACCCTTTAAGTGCATATCGGGCGAGAGATATATATATGGCAGCTATATCTAAATCTAAAACGATTTCAATCAAATTTAGCACTCTTGACGATACTACTAATTGTACTTCTTGTGCAAGATTTAGAACCAATCAGGATAAAACTATGGTTTCTGGGGCCATATAAGCGCTTATCGGGTGAAAGGTATATCGATGTCTCCATTCCAAAGTACGCTAAGTCTAACAAGTGAATTTTACAGGAAACAAGTTCAAATTTTTTTTTGGAATTTCTCACAAATCGTATAAGATATAAATTCACTTTTTTCGGTCTTAAAATCATGTTTATTATATATTTTTTAGTATGTAGTGATAATAGAACATGGCTAAAAATGACTTAGACCACTTTAGCCCGAACAAAGCATTTGCCCTTTTTGATTTGGAAATTTTTAAAACTTTAGTCACAGGCTACCTATAATATTAACCATAACTTTTGATAGAAGTGTCCAATAAATTCGAGCTTTTGACAGGATGCAAATCACGTCAATCCGAATAAAAAAACAAGGAACTCCGTCAAAAAATGCTAAGTCGACTTAGCATACTCTGGAATGAGGACAATGATATATGGGAGCTATATCTAAATGCGAGCCAATTTCTTCCAAAATCAATAGGGTTCTATTCTGACCCAAAACAGAAGCTTGTACCAAGTCGATTGGACTACAAAAATGTGTTCACACAAAGACGGACATGGTTAGTTCGACTAAGGGACCAATCCTGAGCAATATTGCCAAAGACACCATGTGTCTATCTAGTATCCTTCTGGGTGTGGCACACATATGCAGGGTATAAAAATGTCTGAAAATATTCTATGTTTAATTTCCATTTTTGCCTGATAGCTCTCAAATTGCCTTGACCCTTGTTCTGAGAATTTTGTTGGATTAGGGGCTGCACTTCAAACGATTTTAGGTGTTGTTGCAGTTTTTTGGATCACCACCATGTGATTGGCGACATTATCAGTATCATTATACGGATTTATTGTGCGATACACAAACATTTTCACTTTGAAGTGTTTGAGCTCGCCAATTTTCCAGCCAAAAATAACGCCATACACGGTCCAGAAAATATATCATGAGGGTGTCAAATATTCTGTACTTTTAGAAATATACGTTTCTTATTAGACAGGCCGTTCAAATGAGCTATGGGTAATCTGTAAGGATGTTAACAATGCTGTCCACAGAAATTTAAGCACGCAAACGAATACGAAAAGTCATCTACTTTTCATACAATCGAAACATAACATAACCTCTTACTCAAATCAGAGTAAACGATATCGTAGCCCACATTGCCTATTGACTCCAAATATAAAAATCACTCATAAATCGGTTAACGATTTTCTATTTCAATTGTAACATATGCTGACATTTTTAATTTTTCTTACATTTCTTAGTGATTTTAGAACGTTTTTCAAAACCCATTGCCTTAATTTATATTCCACAGTATTATTATATTCTACACTATCCAATATATATAAATCAAAATTACATTACAAAAAAATATGTAGTATCTAACAATTGCAATATTATTATGTCTCCTTCCAATTTAAAGTGGACGCACCCTCGGACCCATCATTGGTGTTAATTTTAAAATGGGGTGGCGAACTAACACCCGCTGGGAGGATACAAGCTGAGGAATTAGGTCGTATATTTCGTTGTATGTACCCTGGTGGCCAAGGGCGACAAGATTATTCTGGAACTCAAGGTCTGGGTTTGCTAAGGTAAGAAATTGAGATGAATTAAAATTTAATGAATGTCTAACCGATCTTTTGCTTATAATTAGATTGCATTCTACATTTCGTCATGATTTAAAAATCTATGCTTCCGACGAGGGTAGAGTTCAAATGACGGCGGCTGCTTTTGCTAAGGGCCTATTGGCTCTAGAGGGTGAATTAACACCAATTTTAGTACAAATGGTTAAAAGTGCCAATACTAATGGATTGCTTGATAACGATTGTGATTCCAGCAAATATCAGAATATGTGAGTTTTCTATGGAGAATTTCTATGAAGAACATTATTTTATAAAATGTATGTCTGTTTTTTTTTCTCTAAAGGGCTAAAAATCGTTTACATGAACTTATGCAGGTTGATCGAATGTTCACCACAGAAGATCGTACCGCCATAAATCCCAACAATAGTATCTCTATTAATCAAGCTCTAGATTTTGTGAAAAATCCCGTAGAATGTTGCAATCATGTGCATAGCCTTATAAAGGAGCTACTGATTATAATCAGTGTCAAAAAGGATGATCCCAAGACTAAAGACGCTATTCTATATCATGGTGAAACATGGGACTTAATGCGTTGTCGTTGGGAGAAAATCGAAAAAGATTTCAGTACTAAATCCAAGTTATATGATATTTCCAAGATTCCAGATATTTATGATTGCATTAAATATGATTTGCAACATAATCAACATACCCTGCAGTATGATCAAGCCGAAGAGTTATATATTTATGCTAAATATTTGGCAGATATTGTAATACCACAAGAATATGGTTTGACAATGCAAGAGAAATTAACAATTGGTCAAGGTATTTGTACGCCATTGCTTAAGAAAATTAAATCGGACCTCCAGCGTAATATTGAAGAAACAGAAGATGAATCGGTGAATCGTCTAAATCCTCAATACAGTCATGGTGTGGCCAGTCCAGGACGTCATGTTCGAACCCGTTTGTATTTCACTAGTGAAAGTCATGTTCACTCACTGTTAACGGTTTTGAGATATGGTGGTCTCTTGAATGTCCTTACCGATGAACAATGGCGACGAGCCATGGACTATATCTCTATGGTCTCGGAATTGAATTATATGTCACAGATTGTTATTATGTTATATGAGGATCCAACAAAAGATCCCACATCAGAGGAAAGATTTCATGTAGAGTTGCATTTTAGTCCCGGTGTAAATTGCTGTGTTCAAAAGAATTTACCGCCAGGACCTGGGTTTAGACCACATTCCCGTAATGATTCAGGAACTTTAAAAACAGCGGTATTATAACTTTAATATTTTGGACCCATTTGTTTTTTCTAACTCTATATATATATTTATTTCTTTTAAAGACTCATGATGAATGTTCAAGTAATCCTGCACGTATAGATGAAGAAAATGATACTGATGAGAGTCCCGTAAAAACACATTTGGTAAGTAAAAAAGCAATGTAATTAACAAATTGTTGAGTTTTTTTTTTTTTGCAAATGGGAACATATGCTAAAACATTATGTGGGGTAAAGAAATCCGTATGTGAATATTCGTTTCACCGCCATCTATATGTGAAACAAGTGAGTAAAGTAGAAAGTTGGGGGGTGGGCGACTATATCATACCCTAAACCACACCTACTGGATTAGTAAATATAAAGATTCGTGGGGTACTATTGAAATAGGGTTGCGAGATAAACCGCATTTCCGTATTTAAAAACTTTAAGGGGTATATATTTATTTTTTTTTTTCACAATCTGAACTGAAATGTCTGATATTAGGAGCTATAGTTGATTTTGCACCTACAGAGTTTGTATGCCACTAATATTGGAAATCGTTCAATTAGTGTGGGTAATAAATCCAAATTTGTGAAAATCGGGAAATATATTTATGTAAGAGCTACAAGTAAGTCTAACTATGATCGGCTAATACATCAAAATTTGAAATTTGAGTAACATTGGTTAATAAATAAAAGTATTATGACCAAATTTGGGAAAATCGAACGAAGCATAAATATGGGAGCTATATCTAAATCTAAACCGATTTTGATGATATTTTGCAGGTTTGGTTGATATTACCTTGTGGTAAATTTGAGTAAGATCGGTTAATACATAAGGCTATTATGGTCAAAAATATGGGTATTGGGGGAAATCGCTCAGTTAGTGTAGGTAATATATCCAAATTTGTGAAAATCTGGAAATATAACTATATGTAAGAGCTACATGTAAGTCTAACTATGAGCGGCTAATACATCAAAATTTTAAATTTGAGTAACATTGTTTAATAAATAAGAGTATTATGACCAAATTTGGGAAAATCGAGCGATGCATAAATATGGGAGCTATATCTAAATCTGAACCGATTTCGATGTTACTTTGCAGGTTTGGTTGATATCACCTTGTGGTAAATTTGAGTAAGAACGATTAAAAAATAAGGCTTTTATGGTCAGATATAAGGGCATTGGGGGAATTTTTTGAAAAACGGGAGCCAACAGGTTGGCTGATAAGTCCCCGGTCTGACCCATAGATGGCGTCGCTGGTATTAAATGCATATTATTTTTATATAGTACCAACCTTCAAATGATTCGTGCACGCAGTGGACGCCCGAAAAAGGTGGTTACCGACGAAAACATAAAAAAATCCACAAAATGATTTTGAATGACCGTAAAATGAAGTTGATCGAGATAGCAGAGGCCTTAAAGATATCAAAGGAACGTTTTGGTCATATCATTCATCAATATTTGGATATGCGGAAGCTCTGTGCGAAATGGGTGCCGCGCGAGCTCACATTTGACCAAAAACAACAGCGTGTTGATGATTCTGAGCGGTGTTTGCAGCTGTTAACTCGTAATACACCCGAGTTTGTCCGTCGATATGTGATAATGGATGAAACATGGCTCCATCACTACACTCCTTAGTCCAATCGACAGTCGGCTGAGTGGACAGCGACCGGTGAACCGTCTCCGAAGCGTGGAAAGACTCAAAAGTCCGCTGGCAAAGTAATGGCCTCTGTTTTTTTGGGATGCGCATGGAATAATTTTTATCGATTATCTTGAAATGGGAAAAACCATCAACAGCGACTATTATATGGCGTTATCGGAGCGTTTGAAGGTCGAAATCGCGACAAAACGGCCCCATATGAAGAAGAAAAAAGTGTTGTTCCACCAAGACAACGCACCGTGCCACAAGTCATTGAGAACGATGGCAAAAATGCATGAATTGGACTTTGAATTGCTTCCCCACCCACCGTATTCTCCAGATGTGGCCCCCAGCTACTTTTTCTTGTTCTCAGACCTCAAAAGGATGCTCGCAGGGAAAAATTTTGGCTGCAATGAAGAGGTGATCGCCGAAACTGAGGCCTATTTTGAGGCAAAACCGAAGGAGTACTACCAAAATGGTATCAAAAAATTGGAAGGTCGTTATAATCGTTGTATCGCTCATGAAGGGAACTATGTTGAATAATAAAAACAAATTTTGACAAAAAAATGTGTTTTTCTTTGTTAGACCGGGGACTTATCAGCCAACCTGTTATATTTCGATTTTACTTTCTGTTAACTGGGAGTTGAAGTCTAACGGAGATACATGAAAATGGCCGTTAATTGAGTTTTAAAAAAATATTCAATTAAAAATTTAATTGATTCAACAAATTTTTTAATTGAAACAAAAATCACAAAAATTAATAGTATCAAAGATCTTTTAAAAAAATAGAAACGGTTAAAGCGGAAAAATGTACAAAGAATGTTAAATCGAATTGTGAAGATTTGCCAAAAATCAAGTCGAAATTGTTTGGAAATTATTTGAAATTATATTAATTGAAAACTAATATCTTTGGAGGACACATTTTTGGAAGCATTCAGAACCTGATCGATGAAAAAATATGGTGTCTTATCGACAAGTGAAATTTTCCACAAATCTTTGAAAGTGCAACCAATGGATAATCTATTATATAATCTATTATATTGGATCAATTAAAAAATTTAAGACATTTCAATTAAAAATTTATTGGATCAATTAATTTCGTGATTGAAGACAAAAAATATTTTTTGTGTGTATGTTATTTAAGGCATAAAAATGAATTTCGTACATAATTCATTTTTATACCTTAAACAAACAAATATTTTGGGTATTATCGACCATAGAAAATTGGTCAAGTGGCCAAATTAAAAAAAAAAGAAACACTAAAAGGCTAGGTTAGGTTAGGTTATGGAGGATGACACGAATCCGAACTGGCGGATTTGTGTCCACTTAGACCATAGTTGGTCCATTGCGGTTCCACAAACTTCTTTCCATCTTCCACTTCATGTCTGTCTCGCTCCGGCCGGAATGAGTCCATTCTATGACAATGTGTCCTTCGGATGCGCCTAGGTCCTCCACCCCAATGCCTTGATGAAGGCGAGAATACTCCTCAGGCTGCATTCTCGCAAGTCGGTCATAGTCTGAAAGAAATAAGAGCCCAGTATCTTGTTTCTTCTGAAAGATAGTGGTGGACACTGGCACAGGAAGTGAAATGAATCTTCCGTAGCCTCGGGGTCCAGACACCACCTACACATATCATCATTCGTTATGCCGATCCTTACCATGTGTTTTTCCAGAGTGTTGTGTCCTTTTACGATGCCTGTTATCGCCCTCACATCCTCTCTGTGCAATGACATCAGGGGGGTTACTCTGTATTGCGATACGAAAGCAAATGCGATGCGATAGTTAAATGCGTTAAGAGTACAATTCGGTACTCTGTATCACTTGCGCAAACGCTTTCGCAAAGTAAACTGAAAATATGGTAACGCTTTAGCAAAATAAAGCGAAAATATGACAACGCTGGCTGCACAATGTAAACAATAACGAAAATGATAAAAAGAAATGTCAAAAAATTGTAAATAAAAACATTTTAAACAATCTTCCGTTCGGTGCGTGTTCTTTTAAAACTTGCTAATCGTTTATAACAAAAAAGTAATAATTATGGATTCGATAGCGTTATGGTTTGAAGAAAATTAACATGAACGAATTACAAGAAGAATTTTGCGAGATCGGTCAAATATACTCTCCCTAAGTGACCACGGGTAAGAAAATGGAAACTCAAATTATGTGACAAACGTTTTCGAATATTTCATTTTTATAGATTTCGTCTTAATAAAGATGCGTTTATGTATGTATTAAACGCTATTAAAGACGACCTTGTCGTTCCAAATAAATCCACAGCCATTCCAACTCCAATAAAAGTGGCCGCTGCTTTGAAATTGCTTGGACAAGGTGGTTATCTACAAATCGGCCAAGACCATCTTTTAGGACTATCAGAGCAATCTATGTCGCGCTGCTTACAAGAAGTTTGCGAGGTGATTGAACGAATACTTTGTCCCAAGCACATACAATTTGAGGTAACTGCGGAAGAGACCATAAAGTCTACCAAAGTTTGGAACTGACGTTGCTGTGTCTGTAACTTTTTTGGTTTTTCCCTAAAACAATAAACAATTTAGATACAAATATAAAAATTTAATTGTGCTTACTTACATATTTGTTACTTTGCGATTGCTATTTTGTTTGCGCACGATTTTTGCGATCAACGAACGAGTTTGACATACGCTTTCGCATTATAGAGTGCGGTGATGCCAGATTTGCGAAAACTAGATGCGCAAGGTAGATACGAATACGAATTACTGAGTACCAATTACTAGATTCGCGACAATTTTTCTTACGCATCGCAATACAGAGTAACCCCCCAGGATTTCAGAATTCCTAATATTATACTCGTATGGGACTGAAAGGCTAGCTTTTGATTGGTATAAAAACGTTTGCCAAAAATCCTTTGAATCGCAGTAATGCATCAAAGACAGATAGTAATATGACCACTGTGGCCAAATGGAGAATGATGAGCATCCTGATTTATATGTGAAAGATAGATCTTTTAGGGTTCTATCCGATGGCAAAATGTGTTTGGGATTTCCTACAAAAAAAGTAGAGGCGATGCCCCTTCAGAGATATGTGGGCATTTGGATAAAGATGGGCATCCAGATTTCTCTCTGTCTCCCTTCTATTATATTATCGTGTGTAGTTATTATGATTAATTTTTATATAAGCTAAACAGTACGATTTCGGGCAATTTTAGTTATTATGATTAATTTTTACATTTTTATATAAGCTGAACAGTACGATTTCCGGCAATTTTAAACATTTTCTTTCGAATATTTTTCTTCATAGATTTCACCTGATGGATTCGATTGTGAGATAAGGCATTCAAAGTCAAAACCGATCCCAATTGGCTCTCATCACACCGTCGCCGGTCATGAAGCTATGGATTTGGCTAAACGCTTGAATAAAGAATTGGCTTCTCAACAGCAACAACAACACCATCAGACCAAACAATCTGGCTCCCTAGAAACAAATAGACCAATAAGTCCAGATGGAGAACCACGCTCACGTAGTTTTGAGCAAAGGTCTCAAAAATCAAAAGGTATGTTTTTTGAACAATTATTATATTTTTTTTTAATTATTCTATTCTAATATAGTACGTTATCTTGCATAGACGTTATCTGTAACACTTTAGTTTCTTTTTATAATTTAGATATTTTTAACATCTTTAACTTTTTTAATTGTTTTTTTTTTTTTTAATAACACTGGGGACATTTTATAAACTTCTTATAATTTGCATGACGAATATATGGTCCATATTAAAATAACTATAATTTTCATATAATAATTGGGAATAGAATTCACATCAAATGTCAAAAGAATGAAAAAAACAGCATAAACTTTGTTTTCTTATGAGTTCAAACTTTAGGATTGATTGTACAATAAATTTAAGAATGTTACAAGCTATGACTGTAGAAAAAAATGTAAATATGATGGTAATGGATAGAATTATATGTGTCTATACTTCATTCATACAAAAGTCGTTGGAGAGTTTTTTTTTGTAGAGGTTGGATATAACAGTTTGGCTGATAAGTCCCCGGTCTAACAAAGAAAAACACATTTTTTTTTGTCAAAATTCGTTTTTATTATTCAACATAGTTCCCTTCAAGAGCGATACAATGATTATAACGACCTTCCAATTTTTTGATACCATTTTGGTAGTACTCCTTCGGTTTTGCCTCAAAATAGGCCTCAGTTTCGGCGATCACCTCTTCATTGCAGCCAAATTTTTTCCCTGCGAGCATCTTTTTGAAGTTTGAGAACAAGAAAAAGTCGCTGGGGGCCGGATCTGGAGAATACGGTGGGTGGGGAAGCAATTCGAAGCCCCAATTCATGAATTTTTGCCATCGTTCTCAATGACTTGTGGCACGGTGCGTTGTCTTGGTGGAACAACACTTTTTTCTTCTTCATATGGGGCCGTTTTGCCGCGATTTCGACCTTCAAACGCTCCAATAACGCCATATAATAGTCACTGTTGATGGTTTTCCCTTCTGAAGATAATCGATAAAACTTATTCCATGCGCATCCCAAAAAACAGAGGCCATTACTTTGCCAGCGGTCTTTTGAGTCTTTACACGCTTCGGAGACGGATCATCGGTCGCTGTCCACTCAGCCGACTGTCGATTGGACTCAGGAGTGTAGTGATGGAGCCATGTTTCATCCATTGTCACATATCGACGGAAAAACTCGGGTGTTTTACGAGTTAACAGCTGCAAACACCGCTCCGAATCATCAACACGTTGTTGTTTTTGGTCAAATGTGAGCTCGCGCGGCACCCATTTTGCAGAGAGCTTCCGCATATCCAAATATTGATGAATGATATGACCAACACGTTCCTTTGATATCTTTAAGACCTCTGCTATCTCGATCAACTTCATTTTACGGTCATTCAAAATAATTTTGTGGATTTTGTTGATGTATTCGTCGGTAACCACCTCTTTCGGGCGTCCTCCGTGCTCATTTCACCACGCTTTAATTTTGCATACCAATCAATTAGTGATGATTTCCCTGGGGCAGAGTCCGGAAACTCATTATCAAGCCAAGTTTTTGCTTCCACCGTATTTTTTTCCTTCAGAAAACAGTATTTTATCAAAACACGAAATTCCTTGTTTTCCATTTTTTTCACAATAACAAAAGTTGCTTCACAAAAGACGCTCTATCTCACAAACTAATTGACTTACAGATCTCAAATTTTGACGCGAATCATTTGAAGGTTGGTACTATATAAAAATAATATGCATTTAATACTAGCGACGCCATCTATGTGTCAGACCGGGGACTTATCAGCCAACCTGTTATTTTCCTCCACCAGGATTGCTGCCATCATATTTGCGTATTCAAATGAGTTTTCTAGGTCTTCCATCCTGAAGCCTTGTTGAAGGCAAGTATTTTCTTCCGATTACAGTCCGTACATCAGTAATATCCTGAACGAAAAAGGAGCCCAGTATCCTGTTTCTTCTAAATGATAATGCCGAACACTGTCACAGAAAATGATAGGAGTCTTCCGTCGCCTCCGGGTCCAGACACCATCTACAAATATCATTAGTCATGTCCTGTTATGATACCTATTAACTGTCCCAAAATCTATCAATGCGTCGCCGTTAGAAATCCAAAATGCTTACTACTCTTGGCGTCCCATTATCAATTTGGTTTTCTCGCATCCCGCAGAGGAAGCCCAACGTCCTTTCCATAAATCATTGTATTTGATATTGACTCTGTAAATATATAAAGATAGCGCGTGAAAAACGTCCGTAACTTTGTTATCCAAGCCGTGTGTGCCTTCTTTAGCCAGCACATTATCTATTATAACATAATGTCCATTTACCTTTCACGGTGTAATACTATGGTATTCAGTGAGGGCTCTAAGCTCTCTACGACGGCGGCTGACTATCTTCAACGTTATATTTGCATTACCCAAGGCCTTAGGTTAGGTAAGATTAGGTATGGTGACAGCCCGATATTTCAGGCTCACTTAGACTATTAAGTCCATTGTGATACCACAGTGGTGAACGTCTCTCGTATCACTGAGTGCTGTTCGATTCTATGTTAAGCTCAATGACAAGGGACCTCCTTTTTATAGCCGAGTCCGGTGACAGCCGATATTTCAGGCTCACTTAGACTATTAAGTCCATTGTGATACCACAGTAATGAACGTCTCTCGTATCACTGAGTGCTGCCCGATTCTATGTTAAGCTCAATGACAAGGGACCTCCTTTTTATAGCCGAGTCCGAACGGAGTTTCACATTGCAGGTGCTTCGAAACACTCAGAAATGTCACAGGTGGGATAAAAACGACCCTGTGTATGCAAGGCGGGCAAGCTAAACATTGCACCACGGTGGCTCCCAAGGCCTTTATTGCTATCAACAGGAGTTCTGCAGCTTTTGCAATGGCGAAAACCGCCTGAAGAATGCTGTATCCGCTGCATCTTATATAACTTTAATTCCCAACTTTTCGCGTAAATACCACTACCAGTGCCTTCAACCATGTTTGATCCGTCCGTAAAATGTTCATATCCTCAATATGTATACTCGAGATAATCGATTTGAACTTGCCTTATCTACATGCTCCCAAGTCGCAAGTTCTGTACGTCTGCAATCCGCGTCCAGACTCTTCAGTCTCATATGAATCACCTCTGCTGTTTTCTTGATATGCAGATCAAGTGGGCGCACTTCTATCAATGGCTATTCAGTCCATTGTGATACCACAGTGGTGAACTTTTCTCGTATCACTGAGTGCTGCCTGATTCCATGTTAAGCTCAATGACAAGGGACCTCCTTTTTATAGCCGAGTCCGAACGGCGTTCCACATTGCAGTGAAACCACTTAGAGAAGCTTTGAAACACTCAGAAATGTCACCAGCATAACTGAGTTGGTATAATCCATTGCCGAAAAACTTGTTTTCGGTCGAAGCCGGAAATGAACCCACGACCTTGTGTATACCAGGCGGGCATGCTAACCATTGCACCACGGTGGCTCCCATAGTGCCGCATAGGTTTTCTTTAGACGAATAACTGCCTCCCGTCAAGCTACCGCCCAATTCATAATCGCTGGTCATCGTTCAGTTAAAGTCTGACAACTCGGCGGAAGCCGTAGACTCATAGGCAAACGTGAAGAACTTCATTGTTCTTACCCTGATGATCCTAGAATCATGAGTCTAGGGACTAGACAGAAAGTCAACGAGCTCAAACGAAACATAAGGTCACTTAAGCTCAGGCAAGTTATATACGACTGTAAGAGCCTTTTTGGAGGTAGGAGGGATTATGGAATCTCAGTCATGTTTGGTGATGACTGTTCCCAAGAAATACGAGAGTTTATAGAGCATTCGGAGAATGATAGAGTCGTTCGTCACTTTCATGGTCTCCTATTTAAAATTGATTAACTATCCGAAGAATTATAGTATGGAAGATTTGAAAATACAATTTAAGAATTTAAACCGATTACCGATTATTCGGCATAATCGGTAATGACATCGACTCGGTAGTTATATTTTATGCTCTTAAGGATTTCTTAGCAAACCTATAGCACGAACGATGCAGTTTATGGTGCGACCTAATTTATAATTTTAACATAAAATGAAGTCTACTTATTGTTTAATCAATCCTAAAGATTAATTGTCTATGAACTTAAATTTAATATAATTTTTGAAAAATACTTTTTCTAGTTTCTTTATTTTTTGGCCTTTGTTGTGAATTCTAGTTTGCTTTTGCTAGTTTTACTACAATTTTCAAATTTTAGTGGGGAAACATTTTTTGTTTGTGTTTTTTTTTTTATCTCAAATAAATTTTCTTTCTTCTAATGGGTTTTTTTCTATTTTCATATACATATGAACTTACATATACAAATCTTCTATTCTGTTTTGTATCACAAACGTGCCTCTTCTACAAATCCAAACAAATCAAAAATATTCATCAAAAACTTTAACTGCAACAACATATCTAAAAAAAAAAATTATTTGTTGCCACTCCAAACCAACAAAATTTCAAATAATCTAAAACTAATACCGAGTTTATATAAGCATCTGGTCGGATAATTCCGTGTATTTGGCTGAAACATATACTGTATATAAGTATACATACATTAGAAAATCTATTTTATGTTAAATTAACTACTGGAAATACAAAAGATATTTATAGATATCTACTCATTATACTTAAAACAATATGACTAAATAAAAGTACATAAAGTATTTTTATTTGGTACCCGAATGTATTTGCAGTAGTTAAATTGACATAAACCTCTTTACAACACATTCAATTTAAATGTCTCTCTCTCCTAAATACATAGATTAGACGAAAACTATTCATGTTTTCGATTTATTTTGTTATTTCTTATTCAGTACGCGTCATGTTTATATGTAAACATTTTTTATAGTTTTCGGAATTGCATTATGTCCGTGGATATACTACTATCTATACTCTGCTTGAATAAAGGTTGGACCGAACTATTTCTGCGTATATAAATTTATTATTGTCGTGTTGCGTTTTGAGTTATTTAAATGGTTATTCATTGGAATGTACGATGAGAAATAAACTGCACTCAAAAAATGTTTACCTCGATCCAAAAATTTTGACCTAACCTGAAGAATTTTTGGTATTGAATCCGAACAAAATATACAGCTTCTTTAAAATTATGACATTTTGTGGGGAGCTATGTAGCTTTAAAATTAGGATTGGGATATTGACAAAATTTTCTATAGAAATAAAATTTTGACAAAATTTTCTATAGAAATTTTTACAACATTTTCTATAAAAATAAAATTTTGACAAAGTTTTCTAAAGAAATAAAATTTTGACACAATTTTCTATAGACATAAAATTTTGACAAAATTTTCTATAGAAATAAAATTTTGACAAAATTTTCTATAGAAATAAAATTTTGACACAATTTTCTACAGAAATAAAATTTTGACAAAATTTTCTATAGAAATAAAATGTTGACAACATTTTCCACAGAAATAAAATTTTGACAAAATTTCCTACAGAAATAAAATTTTGATACAATTTTCTATAGAAATAAAATTTTGACAAAATTTTCTATAGAAATAAAATGTTGACAACATTTTCCACAGAAATAAAATTTTGACAAAATTTCCTACAGAAATAAAATTTTGACACAATTTTCTAAAGAAATAAAATTTTGACAAAATTTTCTATAGAAATAAAATTTTGACAAAATTTTCTATAGAAATAAAATTTTGACAAAATTTTCTACAGAAATAAAATTTTGACAAAATTTTCTACAGAAATAAAATTTTGACAAAATTTTCTATAGAAATAAAATTTTGACAAAATTTTCTAAAGAAATAAAAATTTTACAAAATTTTCTATAGAAATAAAATTTTGACAAAATTTTCTATAGAAATAAAATTTTCTACAGAAATAAAATTTTGACAAAATTTTCTACAGAAATAAAATTTTGACAAAATTTTCTACAGAAATAAAATTTGACAAAATTTTCTATAGAAATAAAATTTTGACAAAATTTTCTATAGAAATAAAATTTTGACAAAATTGTCTATAGAAATAAAATTTTAACAAAATATTCTATAGAAATAAAATTTTGACAAAATTTTCTATAGAAATAAAATTTTGACAAAATTTTCTATAGAAATAAAATTTTGACAAAATTTTCTATAGAAATAAAATTTTCTACAGAAATAAAATTTTGACAAAATTTTCTACAGAAATAAAATTTTGACAAAATTTTCTACAGAAATAAAATTTGACAAAATTTTCTATAGAAATAAAATTTTGACAAAATTTTCTATAGAAATAAAATTTTGACAAAATTGTCTATAGAAATAAAATTTTAACAAAATATTCTATAGAAATAAAATTTTGACAAAATTTTCTATAGAAATAAAATTTTGACAAAATTTTCTATTGAAATAAAATTTTGACAAAATTTTCTGTAGAAATAAAATTTTGACAAAATTTTCTATAGATATAAAGTTTTTTGTTGTTTTTGATTTCAGCTCAAACCCTGCATTGACTAAACTGCAAGTGTAGATTAACCAACAGAGGAAAATAATGTTTGTCAAATTTATTTGGACAAAAACCTATAGACTGCAAGATGGGAGCCACCGTAGTGCAATGGTTAGCATGCCCGCCTTGCATACACAAGGTCGTGGGTTCGATTCCTGCTACCGAACACCAAAAAGTTTTTCAGCGGTGGATTATCCCACCTCAGTAATGCTGGTGACATTTCTGAGGGTTTCAAAGCTTCTCTAAGTGGTTTCACTGGCATGTGGAACGCCGTTCGGACTCGGCTATAAAAAGGAGGTCCCTTGTCATTGAGCTTAACATGGAATCGGGCAGCACTCAGTGATAAGAGAGAAGTTCACCACTGTGGTATCACAATGGACTGAATAGTCTAAGTGAGCCTGATACATCGGGCTGCCACATAACCTAACCTAACCTAACCTATAGACTGCAAGATGGTTGGATGGACGCACGTTTCGGAATTACCACATTCTTCATCAGCATCCCCCACTTGCAGCAAAACTATCAACCAATTATCAGAATAAATTTACGCATTTCACTAAACCCAAAGTGAACCACACTTGAACCTTCCGAAAAAAGGTTTATGATAGCCGGCCTTTGCCGAAATGCGTCCATCCAACCATCTTGCAGTCTATAGGGCTTTGCCCAAATAAATTTGACAAACATTCTTTTCCTCTGTTGGTTAAGCTACACTTGTAGTTTAGTCAATGCATGGTTTTAAGCTGAAATCAAATACAACAAAATGATTGAAGAATAAACCAACAATAACAAAACAAAACGAAATAAAATTTTGACAAAATTTTCTATAGAAATAAAATTTTAAGAAAATTTTCTATAGACAAAAAATTTTGACATTTTCTATAAAAAATGAAATTTTAATAAAATTTTCTATAGAAATACAATTTTCCACAATATTTTTTTTTGTTTGGTAGTTTTTTGGTAAAATTGTCTCTCAATTTTGGTAGATTAAATTAAATTAAATCAAGTACGTAAAACTCAAATTGAAAACATATTTGAGTCTCAAATGTATCCTTAGTGCAATTCTCCCCTTCGATGGCTCCCATTTAATAACAAAATCATTTGTGTAAAAACAAAATCTATCGACCCGCGCAAGCTTTCGGGGTTTCGTCGTTAGATTTCAATAACGAAATTATTGGTTAGAGATTATGATTTCAATTACAAATTAAAGTGATACTCTCAATCCCCAATCAATAATTCTTTAATTGAATGTATTCAAATTCAATTAAATTTGTAATTGAAACAATATCGATATTTTTTCTGTTTAGCTTTTGAAATACTTATCATCGATAAGATAAAATCTCTTCATCATTTACCGGAGGTTACCATCATTCAGCGCAATACTGAACTAACAAGACGATATTGACTTTTAAACCAGTAAGATCTGAAACATATCCCGAGTTTCCAGATCGAACTTGTTTTAAAACGATAGATTGCGTTCCTCCAACGACGATATTGTTCTGTGAAGACGACATACACTTTAAAGCCACAATCGTATATGGCAGAGTTGGGTTCTAATCAGGAGCTTGTTTGAGTCCCTAATACCCTGAGTCGAACCTGATGTGAAAAGCTAATTCCGACAGAATAATTTCGCTCAAGAATATGATGGGATAATTCTTCGTAAAGGTGTGTACTATGTTCGGTTTTCGAGTTGAAAATCACTTTATTTTCGCGATTACTTTTCCTGAAATAATCAAAATTATAAATGAAAACAGACATATTCCTGTAAAGTCTTGCCGAAATATAGAGGAACAAGAAATTGCACATCAATTGAGATAATTTATCTGCTTCATATTGAACTGTTTTAATAAAGTAACCGCGAAAATTTCAACGCGAAAAGCGAACATAGTACTTACCTTAAGTAAAGAATCCTTGTCTCCATCCGCGGCTTCATATTGTAGCAATTCCAAAGAATAGCCACAAACCCTATTTTCTTGCTCCACGTTTGTTCTCGTCTAAACGCAACGCCTTCTCAAGTAACATTTTTTCCTTCTTGACAAATTAAAGGACTACAAAAACCAAGCCGCCCAGTTTGAACAGCTAACATATAATAAAATAGATTTGAAACGCAGTCATCATAAACAATTCTTCACTACATAGTTGTTTCTCTTAATTTTAATAGAAGATAGCTACTCGGGTAATAAAACAAATAGTACTATGTCCATAATTAAAATAATGAATTGATCAACATTGGTGAAGGACAAAGACGTTGAATTGATATAAGTACATATACAATTTTGCTCTATCACGAACATATTCAATTCCATAGAATATTACTGTTTACATATAAATAATACTGAATATAGGCAAAAATTCCAAACTAGTTGTATCGTAAAAGGCAAAAGAACTATCTTAGTTATGTTAGGATATATAAAAAAATCTCAAATTTTTTGCATGCTTGTGACGTGTTGTGTTTCTTGTTGATTTTTGTTAATCCACTTCTAAAATTTGGTCTTAAGCAAATATATATACATATATAAACGAAAATGTCTAATATCAATTGCTTGCCTGCCTGATATTAATGCCAACTAGACAATATGTTTCATGTTGTATGCTGCTGTCTTTTGTTTCCCAAACTAAACACCCAAAAACTATCCAATTTAATATCCACAACGTAAAATAAAAAAATACTCGTAAATTTTTACAATTTTATAGGAGATAATAGCTGCTATTTGCAATAAATCTTTTGTACAATAGAATAAATTGCCGTGGGATATACTCGTATGTATATAAAGCGGTCATAAACTAATGGTTATAGAATTACTGATAACATTTTTCTCCACAAATATATTTCATAGAAGTGAGTTGCTTCAAATTAGGTAGTGGAAACAAATGGAATTAAATCATCCCCCTTTTCGACAAAATGCATTTCTGAAAGTCAGTCACAAAGTTTTAACTCCATCCATAATCCTCCATCGTTGTCCAGCAGACTATCGACATGTATGTTGAAGCTTCTCTAAGTGATTTAACTCATAGTGTGATATGCCGTTCAGATTTATTTGATCCCAGCCTATTCCGGCTATTCAAAACCTCCAGAATTTACTCTGTCGTGAGCTCGCTGTCCCATGCTCGAATGAAGACCATCGTTAGACCATCGTCAGATAAAGAATACCATCCTTCTTCTCTAATTTCCTCTGTGAATTTGACGCCAGCCTATTCCGGCTATTCAAAATCTCCAGAATTTACTCTCTCGTGAGCTCGCTGTCCCATGCTCGAATGAAGACCGTCTTATAAAGATAAAGAATAGCATCCTTCTTCACTAATTTCAGTTGAACGATTCAACTGTGAGAAGGATGTCTCAACATAAGGAAGTAACTTTCAAAATCACAGTTAATAATACTAGGGTTGCCTCTTATATTTCGGAGAACAAACACAAATATTAATCATCGAAAATCACCTGATTGTTTTTCCAAAATATATCCCATTAAGATTTATACACTTTTGCTTACGTTTGAACCAATTGTCAAAGCAGTTTTGTCACTCTGATGGAGGTATCTCCAAAACATGCATTCTGAACGCATCAAACAATTTTTTAGGTGTGGAAAACGTTGACATACATTTTATTTTTTACGTACGGGTATAAAAAAAAGTCATACGGTTCAATATTATACGACGGATGACCCATCAAAGCAATGTTTTGAGTGCTCAAAGAAAGCCAATTGGGATGGCTTCAGAGACTATACTAATCGCTGCTTCGATGAGATACCACCCGTCAGACTGCTGCTCACTTCAAAGGCGCTGGTCGAATAGCTCAGTTCTCGGCAGAAGTAGCAGAGTCGTAGATAAACGAGAAGAACTTCGTACTTATCTATATATCTTAGAATCATGAGATTTGACAAAAAGTCACCGAGCTCAACCGAAACAGATGGCCAGATTACCTAAAGCATTGTCGCTTAAGCTCAGGTAAGCTATAGAGCCAGTAGGAGGGATGCAGGGATAGTTAGGTTAGGTGGCATCCCGATGTATCAGGCTCACTTAGACTATTCAGTCCATTGTGATACCACATTGGTGAACTTCTCTCTTATCACTTAGTGCTGCCCGATTCCATGTTAAGCTCAATGACAAGGGACCTCCTTTTTATAGCCGAGTCTGAACGGCGTTACACATTGCAGTGAAACCTAACCTAGGTTAGGTTAGGTTAGGTGGCAGCCCGATGTATCAGGCTCACTTAGACTATTCAGTCCATTGTGATACCACATTGGTGAACTTCTCTCTTATCACTGAGTGCTGCCCGATTCCATGTTAAGCTCAATGACAAGGGACCTCCTTTTTATAGCCGACTCCGAACGGCGTTACACATTGCAGTGAAACCACTTAGAAAAGTTTTGAAACCCTCAGAAATGTCACCAGCATGACTGAGGTGGCATAATCCACCGCTGAAAAACTTTTTGGTGTTCGGTCGAAGCAGGAATCGAACCCACGACCTTGTGTATGCAAGGCGGGCATGCTAACCATTGCACTACGGTGGCGGATGATGGAATCTCAACCAATTGCCAAAGCACATTTGCCACTCTGATGGAAGTATCTACAAAACACGCATTCTGAACGCATCAACCGCTTCTTCAGGTATCAAAATCGTTGACCTCTCATTTTAGTTTTTACGTACGAAAAAAAAAATGTCATTCTGTTCAGTATTATAAGGCGGATGACTCATCAAACCGATGTTTTGAGTACTCAAAAAGTGCAGTTGTTTGAGCCGACCTCTCAATGTCGTGATGAAGAGTTATCCGTCTTCAGCGGTTGATTTTTCTGGTTTCTTGAAAGATAACTGGCAAACCAACGGTTGTGTACCACTCAATATTTACTGTTCTGCATTGTTCGATTGCTACATTTCCAGTTTTTCATTTCGAGGCGATCATTTGCTTGGAAAGTATTCCGTGCGTGAGCAACTTCTTTTTGGATTCGGATTATCTTGAAACACCCATACAGACTACTGTTTACTTTCGGGCTCATACGCGAAAATCCACTATTCATCACTAGTCACGATGTCATAGGCGTGATTCGTAACACCATCATCGTATTTTTGGAGCATATTTTTCGACCAATGTTAATTGGCCTTGTTTTGCGAGCCTTTTTTTGAGCGATTGACAGTCAAATATTCATGCAATATTGAATGTAACAGGTTGGCTGATAAGTCCCCGGTTTAACAAAGAAAAACACATTTTTTTGTCAAAACTCGTTTTTATTATTCAACGACCTTCCAATTTTTTGATACCATTTTGGTAGTACTCCTTCTGTTTTGCCTCAAAATAGGCCTCAGTTTCGGCGATCACCTCTTCATTGCAGCCAAATTTTTTTTTACGGTGCGAGGGGAAACAATTCGAATCCCAATTCATGAATCTTTGCCATCGTTCTCAATAACTTGTGGCACGGTGCGTTGTCTTGGTGGAACAACACTTTTTTCTTCTTCATATGGGGCCGTTTTGCCGCGATTTCGCCCTTCAATCGCTCCAATAACGCCATATAATAGTCACTGTTGATGGTTTTTCCCTTCTCAAGATAATCAATAAAAATTATTCCATGGGCATCTCAAAAAACAGAGGCCATTACTTTGCCAGCGGACTTTTGAGTCTCTCCACGCTTCGGAGACGGTTCACCGGTCGCTGTCCACTCAGCCGACTGTCGATTCGACTCAGGAGTGTAGTGATGGAGCCATGTTTCATCCATTATCACATATCGACGGACAAACTCGGGTGTATTACGAGTTAACAGCTGCAAACACCGCTCAGAATCATCAACACGTTGTTGTTTTTGGTCAAATGCGAGCTCGCGCGGCACCCATTTTGCACAGAGCTTCCGCATATCCAAATATTGATGAATGATATGACCAATACGTTCCTTTGATATCTTTAAGGTCTCTGCTATCTCGATCAACTTCATTTTACGGTCATTCAAAATCATTTTGTGGATTTTTTTGATGTTTTCGTCGGTAGCCACCTCTTTCGGGCGTCCACTGCGTTCACCGTCCTCCGTGCTCATTTCACCACGCTTGAATTTTGCATACCAATCAATTATTGTTGATTTCCCTGGGGCAGAGTCCGGAAACTCATTATCAAGCCAAGATTTTGCTTCCACCGTATTTTTCCCCTTCAGAAAACAGTATTTTATCAAAACACGAAATTCCTTTTTTTCCATTTTTTTTCACAATAACAAAAGTTGCTTCACAAAAGACGCTCTATCTCACAAACTAATTGACTTACAGACGTCAAATTTTGACACGAGTCATTTGAAGGTTGGTACTATATAAAAATAATAATGCATTTAATACTAGCGACGCCATCTATGTGTCAGACCGGCCAACCTGTTAGGTTCATCATTATCAGCCAACCTGTTAGGTTCATCAATGCACGGTTCTTGAGTAAATCTACGTCGAAAATTGTAAAAAATAATCGCACGAAAATGTTAACGATTTAATATACATTGTTAGTTGTCCAGACATCGCCTTATAACCGTAGCTTTTGGCGATTTCTAACTTATTCAAATGTCTAAGGGCGTTTTCGTTTCGCAAAAAAAAAAATGTTGCCCTGGTGTTACACTACTTTTTTCCGCATTGTATTTTCCCCCAAATGATAGTGTCATTCCAAAGTTATTATTAATTCATAATATTGTGAGGGATACAGGATCCAAAATCTATGACAGTGTCCTTCATATTTGGCAATCAATTTGGAGGATGTTGCACCTTTTTCCCAATCGCAAAGGTTTCTCTTTGACCGGGATGCCCGGAAATTCGAAAAAAAATCCCGCTTACCCGGGAATGGAGAAAGTCCGGTAAAACCCCCTAATTTTAAATCTTCAGATTTTGTGACACATGCATTTTTTTATTTGATTACTTCAAAGTTTAGATTTATTTACCACATTCATCTTCAAATTAGCACAATTAGAGATTCTTTAAAATTTACGAGTATTTTTCGTTTATATCCAATTCCTATCCCTCGTGACGTGCTGCACAAACTGCAAACAAGCATTGTAGTAAGCCTGATTGTATTCCATAACATGTGTCATACATTTGTAATGTTCTTTGGTAACACATGCTAATGATTATATACTCTATGTTTCCTATCCAAAAAGAAAATCAGCAATAAAAGAAATCTATTTTTTTAATTTATTTTCAAAAACAAACAACAACACAACATATCAAACATTCGAAAAAAAAATAAATAATGATCCCGTCCCAAATTCAAAAATCATTCTTTGACTAACTTTCATGGTTCAAATGTTGTAAAAAAAAAACAAAACCAACACATTGTTGCTATTTGTTTATTTGCCTTTTTTTAACCGAAGATAAATTGTCTACATCACCGCAAACAGCTGCAGCTACGCTAGCAACTCCTAATATCGTAATATCCTCTAATTATAATAATAATACAAAAGAGTTTCGTGAAATTCTAACCTCAAGGCCTACTAACCCGGCTCAATCGTATTTTCAAATACGTGTAACAGATAGTTTGACTTTTTTCAAAATCGATTCATCAACCAATGAATTGCCTTTGTCCGATATTGATTTCTCTTTGAATCCGGGTACTCCAGATACCCATCATATGTGTAAGGATCAATCACCATGTAGCAGTTTGAAAAAGAAACAAGCTCAATTGCTTACCATGCGACGCATTGAAAGTGGTGATGAAGGGGAATTTATGCATATTCTGCAAGATTTACGCCGTATGTCTCCTTTGGCTACCAATGAGAGACCTTTAACATGTAATTGTTCTGGCCATTGTGTCACAAATAATGAGGACATTGTTATAATGCCCCATTCACATTCGAAAAGTGAGACGGATCTAAGTGATATGGCTTCAATGATTGTACCTTTTCCAACGAAACTTTCTAGTCATCCCATTGCCAGTGGCCAAGTCTCGCCCTATAGGGGTTCTTCATTTGAAGAACAAATTGACGAAAATGAGGATGGGGATGACAATGAAGAAGAATATCAAATGTCCTCTTCAGCTCCTGCTTCATTGTTAAGTGGAGAATTTTTGATGCCTATGATGAGGCAGGCAACAACAACACCATTGACTGAGGGTAGTTGTAGCTTAAAACTTCCTTCACCTTCAAATTCCCCTACAGCATCCACTTTAGAATTGTGTCAGGCAATGAATGAAAAACATCAACATAAAGATCCTTTAGCACAACGTAGTGACAAGCATGCCTCAAATAAACCTTTAGCAATTCGGAGAAAAAGCTATTTGCCTACATCACAATCGGCACCAATTATAGCAGAGATTTCAGTTAGCCCTTTTCAGTTTCCAGCACATAGTTTTAGGCAATTTGATACAATAGCTGAAAATGCAGCCACTAATGCAAATACGAACACTACAACAACTATTACTACTGCTCCTAATAATACTACCTACACTACATCTAACAACCCCCAAATCATGGATACTAATATCACTGCTATCGCAGAAACTACTCCTTTACCTCTAGAAAGGAACACTAATCGCGGGTACTTTCCCCTATACTATCATCATCGTCATATGCATCATCACCATCACCATCATCATCATCACCACCACCATCATCATCATAGCCATATGCATCACTGTCATCAACATTCACCTTCTCCTTTTTCATCTTCACCGAAATTTCCTCATGTTGTTGTTGTTACCTCAACTAATTCATCCTCTGATGATAATTTAAATGATTTGCTTTATGATGATACATCTTCTACTACTACTACAAATACAACTCATATTACTACTAATGCAATTACTAATGATGATGATGAATTTATTTCATATATCCCTCCCAATGCAATATCCTCATATAATTCTACATCCACTATCACCACTTCTACTACTACTTCTACAACTAATACAACTGATCCCCTTACTACTTCTACTACCCAAATTTCTTCTAACACCAACTATCATCATAATCCCCATTCAACAAATGTACCCAAACAATATTCTTCTGTTATGATCCATAAAACCATTTCCAACACAAACCCTTCTATCATAATGTCCTCCACCATTATCAACAACAACAACCCTATTACTGATACCACCACTACAGATAATACTGTCCAATCGACTTCGTCCTCGTCATCTGTATCGTCGAGACGCCAACGACACAGTATTGCTGGCCAGATGTCTTATATGAAAATGTTGGGATTCGGTGGTTTTAGTAAAAAGATGACCACAAGCACCAATAGTCTATTCAGTACAGCGGTTATAAGCGGAAGTTCATCGGCACCCAATTTGAGAGATATGATACCGGTATCGTCATCAGGTAAGTCTTAGATTTACGTTAGTTTAAAACAAAAATACTCTCTACGGTAAGGTAATAAACACATTTGAACTTTGTGATAGCAATCTTTTTGGAAAGTGGAAAGAAAGGTCAAGTTGGCAACCCTAGTAGTGAGACGGTTTGGTTTTTATTAAGCTCCAAAACTAAAATTTAAATTATTATTTTCCAACGATTTTATCGTCACCTCAAAGTTCTGTATTGGTTTTTTGGATCATCCAGAGTATATAGTACTTGGAATATTTGAGCGATGGCTACGAGACGCAGTATAAAGAGTAAAACAATTATTTGCATTCAATGTAAGTTGGAAGTAGAAGAGAATGAAGAAAGCATAGATTGCGATCAATGCAACAACACTTTTCATGTTGTCTGCACTGAGCTAAACAAACGGCAATTCAAGCATTTGTTACAAAATGAAGAAGAAGAATTTGTATGCCATATATGCGAAAATAAACATAGCGATAACCAAAGCAAAAAAAACAACAATGATGATAACTCAATAAAATCAGAATTGGCATCACTTAGGGCTGAAGTAAAAAGTCAGCTGAGTGCATTGCATGATACAATGAACTTCATGTCCAGGCAGTATGATGACATAATGAACGGCGTTAAGGAAAATAAAAAGAAAATTGAATTAGTAGAAAAAGAAAATAAAGCGTTGAAGAGAGAAGTACATGAATTAAAGGATTCTTTAAAATTTTTAAATGATGAACGAGTAAAACGTGATTGTATTATTAGAGGAGTAAAGCAATGTAATGAATTGTCAGCTGAAGAAACATTATTGAAAGTAACTCAAAATGTTGGAATTACACTTGAGAAGAATTCAATTTCTGAAGCTTACTTTTTGAAGCAAAGACAAGAAAATGGAAATAAAACTATTGTAGTTAAATTTGATTCTATGAAATCCAAAGAAGCTCTAATGATAGCAAAGAATAAATTAAAGGAAAATGAAGAAACTAAGAACATATTTATCAACGACTTTCTTAGTCGCGAAACCTTAAATTTGTTTAATTATGCAAAAACTTTAAAGAATGTTGGGTACAGAGCAATTTACACAAGTGGTGGCCGAGTTTTTGTCAAAAAAGGCGAATTGTCTCGTCCTAAAATTATACGGTGCAAAGATGATGTAGATAAGATTTTACATGATGCTGCTACATATAAACCTCCAAAACATAGAACAACTCGTGCAACAAATGCGAGTGAATCTGATGGCACTTATGGATCTCCACTATAAATACACGAATTTTTTGAATTTTATTATAGATTTGATTGATTTCGTTTTAAATTTAAAATCTTATGGCTCAAAGTAAATATTGCACTAAAATTGAAGAATATAATGCACATTTGAATAATAAACATAATTTTTTTAACATTATCTCTGTAAATATTAGGAGCATTTCATCAATAACAAAGTTCAACAGATTTAAGCAATTTCTTTCGCGGCTTTTAATATTACCCGCTATTATTGCGGTACAGGAAACATGGATTGATATGAAAATTGTCCAGCTCTATAATATCCCTGGTTTCAAATCAATTCATGCTTGTCGCCTTGATTGTTATGGTGGCACTACTTTATACGTCCGGGAAGATTTGACATATACAGTTCAAGAATGCACAAGTGAAGGCTATGTTGAATATGTTATTATCAAAATGTTGGGGCTTCGGCTAAATGGTAAGCCGTTAACAATTATTTCGTTTTACAGGTCGCCAAAATGTTTGGTGTCAAATTTTTTAATCCTATTAGAGAGATTACTTGAGACATATTCCCGATATTCTTGTTTCTTTCTGGGTGACTCTAATATTGATTCGTTGGATATGAATTCTTCTTCAAATTTAGTAAATCTGCTTCGTACCTATGACTTTAAAAACTGTCATGATATGATTACTCGTCCGCATAGTAATACTTCCATTGATCATGTTTATACGAATGTTTATCTTTCGATAAATTTATATTCTATTGAGCAAGGACTATCTGACCACAATGTTGTGTCTTGCGTGTTTGATTTTGAGACTCGACCGCTGCGAATGATTATGGAACTTAGACACTGTGACTATTCCAAACTCAAATCACGGTTGCAGGAAAAGGTATTGGAATTACCATATACTGATGATACATCAGTTGATACTTCTAACCTTGTTAATTGTATTCGTGATTCTGTCGATTTATGTACGAGTACGACTTTGAAATATTCGGATCATAAGCTGACACCATGGGTTAGTGGAAATTTAAGCAAACTTTATTCTTTGAAGAATAGATTGTTGAAAATGAGGAGGAAAAATCCTCATGATAACCTAATAATTGATAGACTGAGAAGAATAAGCAAGGTTGTTAAGGCGGCATATAAGGACTCTATTAATAACTACTATGTGGCGAACTTGAATAATACTCAAGGCGATACTCGGAAGACTTGGAAGTTTTTGAATGAGACGTTAGGAAGAGATTCGAACAGAGAAATAAGTTTGACTGATGACAACGGAGATTTGGTTATGGATGATGCTCAAAAGGCGAATATGTTTAATGAATATTTTGTTGGATCTGTGGATCTATTGAAGTCGGGTATCATATGTGCACCTAGGGACACATGTGATTCTATGGGCACATTAGTTTATAATGATAGGCAGTTTCGCCTTCAGCGCGCTACTTGTGAGGATTTTACATCCTTGATTTCAAGTTTATTGCCAGGGAAGAGTTGTGGACATGATGGTATATCTCCCAAAGTTATTTCTGTTTGTAGTGAGATCTTAGTGCCTTACTTGTTACGGATTTTTAACAATATTGTGGAAACTTGTGTTTACCCTGATATTCTCAAAATTCATAAGGTGATTCCTGTTCCAAAGGAAAAATTTTCATCAACTGTTGATAAATTCAGACCAATTTCGGTCTTGCCGATTATAAACAACCTTTTTGAAAAATTGATACATGATAATCTCTCATCTTTTCTAAATAATTCGGGTTTCTTGAATGATTACCAGTTTGGTTTTCGTAGGGGTTGTGGAACAGAGGAGGCTGCTGTCAACGTTCAAAATTGCATATGTAGTGGATTGGATCAAGGTAATAGTGGTGTTGCTGGTGTTTTTTATGACCTCAGTAAAGCATTTGATCTCATCGATCACAATGTTTTGACCCAAAAATTGAACTTTTGCGGTGTTCGTGGTCGCGAACTCTCGCTAATGATGAGCTACTTAGAAAACAGGACGCAATATGTTCAGATTAATGAGCAAAAGAGTATAGGAAGGAGTTTGAGATATGGTGTGCCTCAGGGCAGTATTCTAGGACCGCTTCTCTTTTTGATTTATATAAACGACATTGGGAAACTGCAACTTTTTGGCAAGATGTTTTTATATGCGGATGATATTTGTATTCTATATCCATACAAACACGAAACTGCACTTAGGCCCCTCATTGAAAGAGATGCGTCCTTAATTATTGAATACGCAAGGATAAATAGATTATTTATTAACCCAATAAAAACTAAATTGATAAGGTTTCGACCTAGATGTCGTTTCAACAATGATTTTAGCATTTTTGTTGATGGGAACGAAATTAGGGAAGTGAGTTCGGTACGATATTTAGGCTTACACTTTCAAAGTACTCTCATTTGGAATAGACACATAGAGCATGTCAAGTCTAAGATTGCTCCAGCGGTTGGAATTTTGTACAAGTTCAGACACAGATTTGATAAACGAACTAAACTTTTGGTTTATCAGGCATTAATACAAAGTCATTTGAATTACTTAGCCATTTGTTATGCATGCAAGAGATCTACGGAACTTAGAAGTTTGCAAACGATGCAGAATAAGGCTTTAAAGTCTGTGGGAAATCTACCTTTGAGGTACTCTTCTGTATCATTATATAGTGAAGTGTTTCCCAATATATTGCCCATTTTCGGAATTCATAGCTTTCAATTGTATGTATATGTTTATAAATGTCTTCATTCAATAGGACACCATACAATCTCGTTTATGCCTAACTACCACATATTCAATACTCGTAACAGAAGCCATTTAAGAGTAGCGTTTTGCAGAAGTGAAACCACCAAACAAAGAATTGAGTATTCCGGAACAGTCAATTTTAATGCTTTGCCTTGCAATATAAAGTCCATCTCAAGCTTATCTCTTTTTAAAATGAGAATAAAAGATTTTTTGTTAACAAAAGTTGATGAGCTCCTAATATAATTATTTATTGATTTTTATATATAAATTGTACTAATATAATTATTTATTGAGTTTTATATATAAATTGTACTTTTGTATATATCTAAATTAATATTTAGTCATATAATTCATTCAATAACAAGAAATATTTCAATATAAAAAGTATATAAATATGTTGCCAATGAGCCTCTAAAATGCCATATGGCGCTGAGGCCAATTTTTTTTTTTAGATAATGAAATATTATAACGTTTTCATAAATAAATAAAAAAAAAAAAAAAAAAAAAGTGTGTGTAGATCCAACATTAACCACACATTTGCATGAAGCTCCGTTAGTGCTACGTTAGCTAACGAACTTTTAAACTGTAGTATGGATATGGAAGGAAATTAGCTACTGAAAGTTTTTCAGTTAAAGTTAACCACGGGAGCCACCTTGGTGCAATGGTAAGCATGCTCGCCTTGCATACACAGAGTCGAGGGTTCAACCCCAGTTTCGACCAAACACCGAACAGTTTTTCATCGGTGGGTTATCCCACTTCAGTAATGCTGGTGACATTTCTGAGTGTTTCAATGCTTCTCTAAGTGGTTTCACTACAATGTGGAAAGCCGTTCGGACTCGGCTATAAAAAGAAGGTCCCTTGTCATTAAGCTTAACATATAATAGGGCAGCACTTAGTGATAAGAGAGAAGTTCACCACTGTGATATCACAATGGACTGAATAGTCTAAGTGAACCAAAAATATCGGGCTGCCACTATACCTAATCTAGCCAGAGAGAAGATATTTGTAATTTCCTTTCTGTTAACAGCCAGTTAAAACCTAATGGAGCTTCGTGAAAATGGTCATAAATATTGTACTCTCTTTGATCGCCACAACAATAATCGCGTCTTTATTTATTTCATCATATTTCGTTTGTTTCTTAGTTATCTATTACATACATACATGGTTCTATTTGTCATGATCAAAGTGCATCTATTTACAATATTCTTGTTCCCTAATTATATTCGTGTCTGGATTTCGAGCTCTAAAAAAAGAAAGTCGACCGCCGCAACCTATCCACAAGGTGAGGGTTTGTATGGTTACCGCAATAACAATCTAGGAGTTAGAGCCAAAACTGGGAGATCTCTTTCATCCGTTGCTATGGGCGGTGGTAGGACTCGAAGAACATAAATAACCTTGTAGTTTCTCATCGCTTACTCTATAGCATGCTGATGAATCCTGTTAAGACCTTTCCCATCAGCAGCCTAATCTAGAGACTCACTTTTGTATGTATGGTCCTCGAGCTCTAAAAAAATAAGATCGACCGTGACATTCCTGGCCGGTTGTTGTCTTTCCACAAGGTGAGGGTTTGGAAGGTCACTGGAATATTAATCCAGTAGTTAGAGTCAAAACTGATCTGGTCTGTCGTGACAGGTCTCTTTCATACGTTGCTATGGGTGGTAGGACTCGGAGAACATAAATAACTTTGTATCTTCTCACCGCTTACTCTATAGTATCTTCATGCCTATCTACAAGATAGTGATTTGGATGAGTATTGCGATAAAAACCCAGGAGATACTGCACAAACTAGCCTGCCTGGTGGTCTGTCTGTCTCATCGCATACACTATAGTGTCGTCATAAATCCTATTCAGACCTGTCCGCCCTCATATGATACAACTCTCAACTCTGTCAGTAGGGGGTGAACTAGATAGTAGGTATTTGTTAAACAGTACCAGAGATATTATCCTTTCTTGGGAACTCCCTGTTTTACTCTACGAGGCTTTTATTTCTTCTCTATGACAATCGGCCAAACTTATGATTTCGAAACCGACGTTTTGTCCATGTCTGTAGACACTTGTTTTTAATGTCCTCGAAGTGAGTGGCACGACTGACCGTATCGAATGCATTCGATATTTCAAAAGCCACGAGGACAGAAATGGCATGCAATACTGTGTGCTATAAACTTTTCGGATTCTCTACAATGCTGGGGTAGAGTAAAGGGTGATACGGTCAAAATTTGGTCAAGGGAAAACGCGTGTAAATCGGTGAAATCGTTTATTTAAAAAATCAAATTAAATTTCTTTTTCAAGTTCAATTAGTATAAAATCCAGGAAAAATATTCGGTTAGGCTTTCGCTTTCCAAATTCGAATTGCCGGGCCTCACGCTTGACACCTGCCATCAGATTTTGTACAGCCACCTTGTCCACCTTCTTCGCCGCAGAAAGCCAGTTTGCTTTGAACTTCTGCTCGTCCTTAGCAGTTTTTTTGGTCTTCTTTAGGTTCCGCTTGACAATATCCCAGTATTTCTCAATTGGGCGGAGCTCTGGCGTGTTGTGAAGGTTCTTGTCCTTGGGAACCACCTGCACGTTGTTGGCGGCGTACCACTCCATGGCCTTTTTACCGTAATGACAAGATGCCAAATACGGCCAAAACAGTACGGAACAACCGTGTTTCTTCAGGAAAGGCAGCAGACGTTTATTCTAACACTCTTTCACTTAAATTTCTTGGTTGACCAGATATTTCTTTGCGAACTTTGACAGTTTTATGTGCTTGAAAATATCTGCTACCTTTCCCCTTCCTTTTGCCGTATAAAACTCCTGTCCCGGAAGCTGCTTGTAGTCGGCTTTGACGTAGGTTTCGTCGTCCATTACCACGCAGTCAAACTTCGTCAGCATCGTCCTGTACAGCCTCCGGGATCACGCTTTGGCCGTCGTATTTTGTTTATCATCGCGATTTGGAGTCACTACCTTCTTGTAAGTCGATAGTCCGGCTCGTTTTTTGGCTCGATGCACGGTTGTAGACGATACACCCAGCTTATTTGCGGCATCTCGGAGAGAGAGATTAGGGTTTCGCTTGAAACTACCGGCAACTCTCTTTGTCGTCTCAGCGGCTTCCGGTTTTCGATTTCCCCCCGATCCAGACTTCCTGGCTGTCGACAAACGTTCCCCAAACACTTTAATTACATTTGTAATGGTTGATTTGGCAACTTTTAGCGATTTTGCCAGCTTTGCGAGCGAGTAGCTCGGATTTTCGCGATGCGCGAGCAATAGTTTGATTCGCTGCTCTTCTTGCTTGGACGGCATTTTGACAACTGAAGAGTGAATTCCAAAATCAAAATAGGAGCAACATTCTACACACACACACCTTCAAAATGAGGGGTGTTCAGGTTTTTTAAATGCAAAATTGAAAGAAATACGTCAAGTTTATTTATTGCTTTGAAGAGGCAACGCTCAGTTTCCCCAGAGGCTTCGACATTATCATTGAGATTCCGTCGATCCCAGTATATTTGATAATTTTGCCTGTTGCTGACATTGGTAACTTCGGCTGAGGAAAATTGTTGCAAGTCGCTTGATTGCAGACCAGGAATGGCTCTATTGACTGATATCCAAACATCCCTCATTCCAGGGTTCGAGGGGACTCGTACGCTGGATCATATCTTACCTGTACCTGAGCCCAGATGTTCTAACTATGTGTTCCGGCTTTGCTAGTCGACTACCCTACTGATCTGTAGATTCAGTTCCCTGATTCAGTCAGCTATCCATTTTCATTAAAGGGAGCGGTAGCTCATTGAACCGATTATCTGTGTAATCTCTTTAGGCCAATTGGCCTTCCTTTGTTTAATAAACGGCGCTCTGAGGTTAAGAAATCGGTAAGTCCGTCAATTATGGGGAGGTGGTCTGAGCTCAGTGAAATGACTGCTTGCTTGGTAACGTAATTTATTAGATTTGACAAAGCTATATAGCCAACTGCTATAGTAACCCATAATCCTGGTGGGGTACCCTCTTTCATCGTACACCATGTGAAATGATCAATTTGCGCAGGTCCGAGTATACCAGGGAGAAAAAAATGCCAAAATTTTTTGTGGCCATTCTTTAAATCTAAAAAACGGTTTGAGAGGAATTCCACCTAATAAATCCGTAGTTTCATCCCTTTTCACATTGCGGTGAAACCACTTAGAGAAGTTTTGAAACACCCAGAAAATGACACCAGCATTAATGGGATGGGATAATCCACCTCCTAAAAACTTTTTGTTTTGTTCGAAACTGGGATTGAACCCATGACCCTTTGTATGCAGGGTGAGCATGACAATTATTGCACCACGGTGGCTCCCAGTATATTGTGTTATTACTCATCTCGTTTTAGAATTTGATCGTTTCATCCAATATCCACGTAATCGTTTTTGGCCCTCATAGTTCTTCATTCTAACCCTGATAATTCAATTAACTTTGACATGACATTTTCATACCCATTGTTCTCACAGTGATATGTGCGATATATTTCAGCGTTCAATATTCTTCCAGACAAACCGTACAAGTGTTATCGATCAACATACCAAATAGTTTCAAGTATGCTTATGGATCCGGATGACCAATTAGAACAGGTCCTTTTTTATATAGGTATTGTTTACTTAGTCTCAGATATTCCCAAGTATTGTCATAAACCTACAAGTAAAAGTTCTTAAACCAATTTTTGAGACATAGAAATCTTTAATACTTCCGATAGCACCAGCTCTCTCATGTTTGATCAATCCATCTGTAGAAAAAAATATTTTTTAACCCGTCGCCAATTAAAATTTAATTGATGATTTAATTATTCCTTCCGCTGCCACACGATGAACTCCATATACATCGTACAGCCACAAACCAGCCCCAACTCATCAGAGATTCCTTATCATAATATCCTTCTCACGCTCCAGCTACCTGGAGACATAGCCCTAGAATAAGTAAGATAGTTCCTAGTTGGTTAACTTATTCCAATTGCAGTTCCCTTGAATACTCATCTATCTCGTTAAGAGATTTGGTTGGCTATGTATGAGGTAAGGATCACAGGTGGGTGAGTTTACCTTGTGTTTAATACCGTGTAAAGTCTAGTATTAAGATAACATTTTCGCACGAAAATTTCTTATAATCCGTATAAAAACCATCTGCGCGAAATCTTTGTTTTTAGTTTTTTTTTTTTTTTTTTCGAACAAATAGTGATGCATCTCTGAAATTTTTGGACTGGAAAATAGGCAGGCATATTTTTTCGCACAAATAAGTTAACAAGCTTTTGTTTGGGACCCACCGTAGTGCAATGGTTACCATGCCAGTCTTGCATACAAAAGGTCATGGGTTCAATCCCAGACACCAACCGTTTTATTATCCCCTCTCAGTATTTCTGGTGAAATTTCTGAGTATTTCAAAGTTTCTCTAAGTGGCATTGTGGAACGCCGTTCGAACTCGGCTATAAAAGGAGGGCCCTTATCATTGATCTAAACATAGAATCGCGTAACTCTCAGTGATGAGAGAGTAGTTCACTACTGTAGTATCGCAATGGACTAAATAGTCTAAGTGAGCCTGAAATAGCAGGCTGCCACTATAACTTAACCTGCTGATGTTCGTTTTTCACAGAAACAATCTTAGTACTAAGCCTAATATAGACGTATTATTGTCGTTCTACTTCCAATTTTTTAGTACCATTATTTTGCAATTCTAGTCGATTTGCGACTTCCCAATTACAGAATCTCTGGACGTCGGTCATACATAAAACAGAAGAGCTCAAATTCTGATCTCTTCAGAGGGTATACAAATCTCTAGTTTGCAGACCTTAGGTTAGGTTTTCTTCTATTCTATATGGCAAACCTACCACCTGTTTCAATAAACGTTCGTCGGATGTAAATATGAAATAAACCCCCATGTTCCGGTAATCACAATCGCAAAATTTGGTTATGGTTATTCTATCCAAACCACGGAATCTACAAATCAAAGATTTTGCACTTGACTCTATGAATATGGGCCCCATGAAAATTAGCCCCAGATAAAGTAGGGTCCCAGAAAATTATATGGAAAACAACGACACTAAATTTTTATTTTTATGTTGTTTGAGGAGTAGTTTCATTTTATTTTTGGGGCCAGTTTGCATTATGGAAATAAACCCCAATTTAAATATTGCCACAGTTGGTAGAATTCTACCAAAAATGTTAGATTTTTTTAATATTCGGTAGATTGGTAAAATTCTTGATGTTTTGGTAGATTTTACAAAATATTCCTCACCAACTATATTTTTTACAAAATATTCTATAGAAATAAAATTTTGACAAAATTTTCTATAGAAATAAAATTTTGACAAAATTTTCTATAGAAATAAAAATTTGATAAAATTTTCTATAGAAACAAAAATTTGATAAAATTTTCTATAGAAACAAAATTTTGAAAAAATTTTCTATAGAAATAAAATTTTGAGACAATTTTCTATGGAAATAAAATTTTGAGAAAATTTTCTGTAGAAATAAACTTTTGACAAAATTTTCTATAGAAATAAAATTTTGACAAAATTTTCTGTAGAAATAAACTTTTGACAAAATTTTCTATAGAAATAAAATTTTGACAAAATTATCTATAGAAATAAAATTTTGACAAAAATTTCTATAGAAATAAAATTTTGATAAAATTTTCGATAGAAATAAAATGTTGACAAAATTTTCTATAGAAATAAAATTTTGACAAAATTTTCTATAGAAATAAAATTTTGACAAAATTTTCTATAGAAATAAAATTTTGACAAAATTTCCTATAGAAATAATATTTTGACAAAATTTTCTATAGAAATAAAATTTTGACAAAATTTTCTATAGAAATAAAATTTTGACAAAATTTTCTATAGAAATAAAATGTTGACAAAATTATAGAAATAAAATGTTGACAAAATTTTCTATAAAAATAAAATTTTGACAAAATTTTCTACAGAAAAAAAAAATGACAAAATTTTCTATAGAAATAGAATTTTGACAAAATTTTCAATAGAAATAATATTTTAACAAAATTTTCTGTAGAAAAAAAAATTGAGAAAATTTTCTGTAGAAAAAAAAATTTTGAGAAAATTTTCTATAGAAATAAAATTTTGACAAAATTTTCTATAAAAATAAAATTTTGAGAAAATTTTCTACAGAAAAAAAAAATGGACAAAATTTTCTACAGAAAAAATATCTTGACAAAATTTTCAATAGAAATAAAATTTTGACAAAATTTTCTGTAGAAAAAAAAATTTTGAGAAAATTTTCTATAGAAATCAAATGTTGAAAAAATCTATAGGAATAAAATTTAGACAAAATTTTCAATAGAAATAAAATGTTGACAAAATTTTCTATAGAAATAAAATTTTGACAAAATTCTCTATAGAAATAAAATTTTGACAAAATTTTCTATAGAAATAAAATTTTGACAAAATTTTCTATAGAAATAAAATTTTGACAAAATTCTCTATAGAAATAAAATTTTGACAAAATTTTCTATATAAATAAAATTTTGACAAAATTCTCTATAGAAATAAAATTTTGACAAAATTTTCTATAGAAATAAAATCTTATTGTTGTTATCAAATCAGCTTAAAACCATGCATTGACTAAACTACAAGTGTAGCTTAACCAACAGAGGAAAAGTATGCTTGTCAAATTTATTTATGCAAATCCCTATAGACTGCAAGATGGTTGGATGTACAGCTGTTTCGGAATTACCACATTCCTCATCAGCATCCTCTACTTGCAGAAAACTATCAACCAATTATCATGCATTGACTAAACTACAAGTGTAGCTTAACCAACAGAGGAAAAGTATGCTTGTCAAATTTATTTATGCAAATCCCTATAGACTACAAGATGGTTGGATGTACAGCTGTTTCGGAATTACCACATTCCTCATCAGCATCCTCTATTTGCAGAAAACTATCAACCAATTATCAGAATAAATTCGGGTAATTCACTCAACCCAAAGTGAACTACACTTGAACCTTCCGAAAAAAGGTTTGATAGTCGGCTACTGCCTAACCAATTGCTATGCTTGCAAATTTGTTTAGGCAAACAGCTGTACATCCAACCATCTTGCAGTCTATAGGGCTTTGCCCAAATAATTTTGAAAAGCATACTTTTCCTCTGTTGGTTAAGCTACACTTGTAGTTTAGTCAATACATGGTTTTAAGCTGAGATCAAAAACAACAATAACGATTGAAGAGAAACCAACAATAACAAACAAAACGAAATAAAATTTTGACAAAATTTTCTATAGAAATAAAATTTTGAGAAAATTTTCTATAGAAATAAAATTTTGAGAAAATTTTCTATAGAAATAAAATTTTGAGAAAATTTTCTATTGGAATACAATTTTGACAAAATTTTCTACAGAAATAAAATTTTGACAAAACTTTCTATAGAAATTAATTTTTGCGTAAATTTTCTATAGAAATAAAATTTTGAGAAAATTTTCTTTAAAAATAAAGTGTTGAGAAAATTTTCTTTAAAAATAAAATTTTGACAAAATTTTCTATAGAAATAAAATTTTGACAAAATTTTCTATAGAAATATAAATTTGAAAAAACTTTTAATCAAAAAAATTTGATAAAACACTGCGAAATAAAGTTGTGTCTATATGGTAGTTTTTGGTAAAATTTTGTTAAAAATTTTGTAGATTATTTTTGGCTCGAGTGGCAACGGTGAATGTACTTTGTTTTAAAATTGCGTCTATTTTCGCATACCAATTCATGTTGATTGGAAAAAAAAACAATTAATCAAAAATGTAATTGATGTTGATAGGAAAACTCAATCAGTTTTTTAATAGATAACATTAATTATTTAGTTAAATAATTAATTGAGTTTTGCAATTGACATCGATTAAATTGTTTAATAAAATTGTTATTTGAAACAATTAATTGTTTAATAAACATCGCGAACATTGTCACTCACGAGCTCTTAGTTGTAAAAATGATTGTATCAATTATTGTATTTTTTAATTAAAGATGTAACTATTTTCAATAACTTTCTTAATTGACATTGTGATTTTATTTTGATTAAAAAATTGATTGTATCAATTAATTTTTTATTAAAAATTTAAAACATTTAAAAATCATACCGTTTTTTTTTCAATTTCATACATTTTTTCAATCCATTATGGTTCATTTTCACTCGGTCTTTTAAATCAAAAGGAAAAAGTGAGCGCTAATTTTATTTCGAGGACGATTTTCATGCTTCAGTTACATTTTGTTGGGGCTCATATTCGTTATGAAGGGTCGCTTGACATTTGTGGTCCTGTTTATTTGGGTTTTGGGGCTCATTTTCTTGGAGATCATTTTAATACCGCCGCTGGACCTATCACAGGACTGATGTCGGTTTGTAGCAATTTTTGTATTTTCATATAGTTTATCAATTTCCATACTCTCTTGATATTAAAATCTTATTGGATCTAAACATTTACTGAAATATAATTAACAGAATATGAAAATGAAACAGGTTGCGATGAGTTTGTCCCAGACTGATTCATGAGGTGGTTCTACTAAATTGTCCCAGGATGTGTGCTTTGGAATGAATCCAAGTGCTAAAGTGTAAATTTGCCCCCCCCCCCCCCCCCCCACAATGAGAAACCCATGTTAAAGTGGCCGGCCCCAACCAAACATTTAGACCAGTATTGGAACTGGTCCTGTAATAGATCCATTTCCCGTAGCATACCTTTGGATATAAGTATGTAGTTACATTTCGATCCAATCTCTCCTCATCTCAGTTCTACATATTTCATTATACATAATTGTTCATGTTGGAGAATTAACCTTCACTTAAATTCTCCCTTCAGCTTTAAAATCAATCAAATCACAGTTATTAATTGTAAAAAGTCTTTCAATTAACAGTTCTCGACGGTTTTGGCGGCGTTCCACCCATACGACCTCTTGAAACATTGCACAATGCATTATCGCTCAAACAACTTGATCATTTCCTAGAGAGAATGACATCGGCCCCACTATTCAAAACGCCCACATGTACGCCACCTAAAAATCCATCAACACCTCTATCAATGATGACACCAATAACCGATGAGGAAGCAGGTGCTGCAGCTGCTGCTATGGTCAGTACTCCAACTAACAACTATTGTCGCTGTAACGATAATAGCATACTCAACGAAAAAAATCCTGAGAGATGTTCTTTGTGTGGCCATCAAATACATCCTGCGGCCCCCGATGCTGAATCAACTCCTGTTGCTACTGCTGTTGTTGTTGGTTCTGTGGATCAACAACGTTTACAATCGAATAATTCTAGCTATATGAATACAGCGACCGGTCCAAGTTGTAAGTGATAAAAGGTTTTCATGCATATTGGAATTTAGAAAATTTTAAAATGTGACAAATATTCTAAAAGATTTTTTTTAATAACGTAAAAATGACTTTATTGGTGTGAATTTTCTTTAAATTTATTTAATTATATTTTTGGATTTAATTTTAAATTATTAGAAATTTTTTTAATAAAAACAAAGACACAGCAATGAGTTGAAAATACTTTATATAATATCATTGTTTATTATAAATTGTTTTATTGCCACAGTTTGTTTATTCATTTCTTTAAATGTTATTATTTTGCACATGAAAAAAATGCTTTTTTTATAAAAATTTTCAAATTACACTGAAAAACAAAGCATGTCCGATTCCAAAGATTTTGTCTCTATGCTAATGATTTTGGGATCGATTTCGAGCCAAAGAAACGGAGAATTGAAGTAAATGCCCATGTTCCCAAATCCACTTCCAGGTGAATGAGAATCAATTCCACGATTTTCGTGTCCTACTATCCACTTTCACCGGAATTTTCGTGAAATCAATTCACTTGCAAAAGTCTTGGTGAAAGTTGAATTATGTCCAAGATGGGTGTATTTCCGGTTAAAAAAAAAAAAAGTACTCGCGTAAAAAATTTGAAATGTTTTATATTTAATACATGAGTTTTATTAAAACTGCGTCATTTTTAATTAAAAAAAAAATAACAAATTAAAATAAGTCTATTGATTCCACTTATTCCGATTTCCGCCTTAGTGAATTTTTGGGTGATTTGTGCAACCCAGCTGGTCACAGAAAAGTTAAAAAAGAACATGGCATTAAGAGCACCAAATTTTCACGTTCGTGGATTTGACGTCAATAGTGGAAGTGGAACTGAAGTGAATATCCGAACATGGGTGAAAGATACCTTTAAAAAGACAACTTAAATTTCCAAATTCAGACTCGACTTCAAGTAGAAATAATGACGTCCCAGCAAAAAAAAAAAACGTCGCCAGAAAAGTAGTGAAAATGTTCTTTTTGGATCCCGAAGTGCTAATGATTTTGGGATCGATTTCGAGCCAAAGAAACGGAGAATTGAAGTAAAGATACCTTTAAAAAGACAACTTAAATTTCCAAATTCAGGCTCGACTTCAAGTAGAAATAATGATGTCCCAGCAAAAAAAAAAGCGTCGCCAGAAAAGTAGTGAAAATTTTCTTTTTGGATCCGGAAGTGGTGCTAAATTCGCGCAGAAGCGATAAATTTATCATGGGCTTGTCATAAGACGAATGCCCACCGTTTCAGCAGCTATTGCATTGAATTTGCATCATTTCTTAAAGTGTGGTCCGAATTCAATGTTTTGGATGTGAATTATAAAAGTTTGTGATAACTTATAATTTTTAATGCATCCCAACGCTTGTCTAAAACGTTTGATATTTTAAAAAATTTGCAATTTTTCTACAATGGATTTAGATTTTTTTTCGAAAAATTCTAAATAATTTTTATGAATTCTTATTATCTTTTTAACCTTTTTGAAACAAAAAAATTTTAAATTACTCATTAAAATATGAAAAAAGCTATTTTAAAAAATTGAATTAAAATAACTTCCTGTGTAGTTACAATAAAGAACATCTTTGGGATGACATTTTTAGAAGGGCTTTTAAAGTTGTGCCCGTAGAAGAACTTCCAATTTTTTTGCTGGGGTGTTATAAGTAAAAACGTGTTTGAGATAAAGTACTGAAAAACATCTTCTAGTTTTTAAAGCCTTTTTGCTTGCTAGACAATGTCAATAAATTTAAAGACGATTTCATCAATTGCTTCAGAACTACTAAAGCCAAGTTGACTTTGGTCAAACATACACCCAGAGAAGGAATATGATCACCTCAAACATGTTTTAAGAGCAAAATGTTATTTTTGGGTGGTGACCATGTAACATGGTTTTCGCAACCATGTTATTTTCTCGGAAATCATGTATCTGATTTCGGCAAGCCGGTTATATTTTACAAGAAAATAACATTATAGTGACAAACATGTTACATGGTCACCATACAAAAATAACATTTTGCTCTTGAAACATGTTTGAGGTGATCATATTCCTTTTCTGCGTGTATGTTAAGGACAAAACGACGCCATTGAAAAGTGTATCGACTTTTGGACAAGGAAAAAATCTTTATAACAGAGAAATGCGCCTTGTATGCTCAGCAAAATTCACATTCGTTTTTTCGGGACATTAAATCTTTGGCCTAACTAAAATATTATTTTTTTCCACAACTTCTGGAGAAATAAGTCTATTGCTTATGATCTTAGAATATTTTTTTGATAAACAAAAAATTGAAGTCGTGACTATAATGTATTTTTCGGAAAAAATATAAAGTCGGAAAGGTTTCTATATACTGGTTACAAATAGACTCATACACTCAAAAAACAGTGAACCCACCAGGAAGGAAATTTTCGGTTAATTTTCGAAAATGTTAACTAAACTGTATTACAAAAGCAGATGTCATACCGATTTCACCAAAATAAGTACATTTTTAATATTATTAGACACAAAACTAAGTAAATATTTTTTGACAAATTCAAGAAAATTTATTTCAGGTAATTATTTTTGTATACTTGTTAAAGAAAATTTCGTAGTTTGAAGAAAAAAAAATAGGAGTTCGAAATTACAAAAATGTATTTAGTAACAGGTTGGCTGATAAGTCCCCGGTCTAACAAAGAAAAACACATTTTTTTGTCAAAATTCGTTTTTATTATTCAACATAGTTCCCTTCAAGAGCGATACAACGATTATAACGACCTTCCAATTTTTTGATACCATTTTGGTAGTACTCCTTCGGTTTTGCCTCAAAATAGGCTTCAGTTTCGGCGATCATCTCTTCATTGCAGCCAAATTTTTTCCCTGCGAGCATCCTTTTGAGGTCTGAGAACAAGAAAAAGTCGATGGGGGCCAGATCTGGAGAATACGGTGGGTGGGGAAGCAATTCGAAGCCCAATTCATGAATTTTTGCCATCCTTCTCAATGACTTGTGGCACGGTGCGTTGTCTTGGTGGAACAACACTTTTTTCTTCTTCATATGGGACCGTTTTGCCGCGGTTTCGACCTTCAAACGCTCCAATAACGCCATATAATAGTCACTGTTGATGGTTTTTCCCTTCTCAAGATAATCGATAAAAATTATTCCATGCGCATCCCAAAAAACAGAGGCCATTACTTTGCCAGCGGACTTTTGAGTCTTTCCACGCTTCGGAGACGGTTCACTGGTCGCTGTCCACTCAGCCGACTGTCGATTGGACTCAGGGGTGTAGTGATGAAGCCATGTTTCATCCATTGTCACATATCGACGGAAAAACTCGGGTGTATTACGAGTTAACAGCTGCAAACACCGCTCAGAATCATCAACACGTTGTTGTTTTTGGTCAAATGTGAGCTCGCGCGGCACCCATTTTGCACAGAGCTTCCGCATATCCAAATATTGATGAATGATATGACCAACACGTTCCTTTGATATTTTTAAGGCCTCTCTTATCTGGATTAACTTCATTTTACGGTCATTCAAAATCATTTTGTGGATTTTTTTTTATGTTTTCGTCGGTAACCACCTCTTTTGGGAGTCCACTGCGTTCACCGTCATCCGTGCTCATTTCACCACGCTTGAATTTTGCATACCAATCAATTATTGTTGATTTCCCTGGGGCAAAGTCCGGAAACTCATTATCAAGCCAAGTTTTTGCTTCCACCGTATTTTTTCCCTTCAGAAAACCGTATTTTATCAAAACACGAAATTGTTTTTTTTTTTTTCATTTTTTCACAATAACAAAAGTCGCTTCAGAAAAGACGCTCTATCTCACAAACTAATTGGCTTACAGACGTCAAATTTTGACACGAATCATTTGAAGGTTGGTACTATATAAAAATAATATGCATTTAATACTAGCGACGCCATCTATGTGTCAGACCGGGGACTTATCAGCCAACCTGTTAGCTTTGTCATTCCGTTTGTAACACATCGAAATATTGGTCTCACATTTGTGAAGCCTCTTGGAAGAGCGAATCTAATCCGATCAAAATTTTGTACTTGATGTGAGTAAATTCCCTTTAAGAACCATGCAAAAAATGGTCTACAATTATATATAGCCCGCATATAAAGTAAACCGATCCCCAGACTTGATCTCCGGAATCTCTTAGAGGAGTAAATTTCATTCGATACGGTGAAAATTCGGTACCTTATGTTAGTATATGCCCTCTAACAACCCTGCAAAACTTGGTCCATATCACTCCACAATCATATGTAGACTCCATACAAACCGATCAAAAGATTTGACCTCCGAAGACCCTTGGAAGAGCAAATCTCATCCGATCCGCTTGAAATTTGGTACGCGATGTTAGTATATAGGGCATATACAGCCCCTATATAAACCGATCTCCAGATTTACAGCCTGTTTCTGTATGTCGAACGAGCTCTATCGATCGAAACGAATGCATAGAAACAGCTGATTTTTGGTTATAAATTCAGCTGTTTGTTTCCATTTCAGTCGATCGATAGAGCTCGTTCGAAATACAGAAACAGGCTGTTAACCTCTGGAAACTCTTAGATCCTGTTGAAATTTGATATGTAATGTTAGTATATGCCCTATAAGTACGATGCAAAAATTGGTCCATATCCGTCTATAATTATAAAGGGTGATTTGTTAAGAGCTTGATAACTTTTTTTAAAAAAAAAACGCATAAAATTTGCAAAATCTCATCGGTTCTTTATTTGAAACGTTAGATTGGTCCATGACATTTACTTTTTGAAGATAATTTCATTTAAATGTTGACCGCGGCTGCGTCTTAGGTGGTCCATTCGGAAAGTCCAATTTTGGGCAACTTTTTCGAGCATTTCGGCCGGAATAGCCCGAATTTCTTCGGAAATGTTGTCTTCCAAAGCTGGAATAGTTGCTGGCTTATTTCTGTAGACTTTAGACTTGACGTAGCCCCACAAAAAATAGTCTAAAGGCGTCAAATCGCATGATCTTGGTGGCCAACTTACCGGTCCATTTCTTGAGATGAATTGTTCTCCGAAGTTTTCCCTCAAAATGGCCATAGAATCGCGAGCTGTGTGGCATGTAGCGCCATCTTGTTGAAACCACATGTCAACCAAGTTCAGTTCTTCCATTTTTGGCAACAAAAAGTTTGTTAGCATCGAACGATAGCGATCGCCATTCACCGTAACGTTGCGTCCAACAGCATCTTTGAAAAAATACGGTCCAATGATTCCACCAGCGTACAAACCACACCAAACAGTGCATTTTTCGGGATGCATGGGTAGTTCTTGAACGGCTTCTGGTTGCTCTTCACTCCAAATGCGGCAATTTTGCTTATTTACGTAGCCATTCAACCAGAAATGAGCCTCATCGCTGAACAAAATTTGTCGATAAAAAAGCGGATTTTCTGCCAACTTTTCTAGGGCCCATTCACTGAAAATTCGACGTTGTGGCAGATCGTAAGTCTATTCATGATGAAATGTCAAAGCATACTGAGCATCTTTCTCTTTGACACCATGTCTGAAATCCCACGTGATCTGTCAAATACTAATGCATGAAAATCCTAACCTCAAAAGAATCACCCTTTATATAGCCCCCACATAAACCGATTCCCAGATATGACCTCCGAAAACTCTTGGAAGAGTAAATTTTATCCGATCCGGTTAAAATTCTGTACGTGAGTTAGTATATGCCCTTAACAACCATGCAAAATTTTTTTCATATCTTGTCATGTGTCTTTAATACTATTGATTGATAATTTTTAACTGAGTTGATAATTTTTAAGGTCAGTTAAAAAAAAAATTCCTTTATGTAAAGATGCCTGTTTTAATTTTAAAATCAAACGCTTTAATTCAAAAATTGATCGACTTTTGGACAATTAAAAAAATTTTTTACTAAGCAACACGTCTTCTAAGTTAAGCAAAATTCACATTGGTATTCTTTGCGTTCAATGCAATATTGTGAATATTTTTTGTAAAATAGTAGATTGGTCTATATGAAGGATACAAGCTAAAATTATTATTATTTTCTAATACAAATTTTTATCTCCTACACCGAAAAAATATTGAAATAATATGGTATGAAAGATTTTGCAACCAAAATTTTAGAGCACGCAATTTGCATAATATTAAGGACAAATTTCTTCAAAATAGAGAAATTTTTATTAAAAGAAAATTTATAATCCTTGATTTAAAAATTGCCATTCTTTAAGTTTAGGACAAAAATTCGCGTCCGTCCCTCTTCCAAAGTCGCAATTAAAGAAAAACATTTTTGATTTAAAGAATAAATATTTAAATTAACTGAGATATTGAATCTTTTGATTAAAGATAAAAAGCTTCAAATATAGGCTAAAACTTATTTCGAAGATTTTGCATCTTTGGTTTAATTTTTTTTTTGGAATAATGAAAACATTTTTATATCCTCCACCATAAGATGGGGGTATATTAACTTTGTCATTCCGTTTGTAAGACATCGAAATATTGATCTAAGACCCCATAAAGTATATATTCTGGGTCGTGGTGAAATTCTGAGTCGATCTGAGCATGTCCGTCCGTCCGTCCGTCTGTTGAAATCACGCTAACTTCCGAACGGAACAAGCTATCGACTTGAAACTTGGCACAAGTAGTTGTTATTGATGTAGGTCGGATGGTATTGCAAATGGGCCATATCGGTCCACTTTTATTTTTATTGACCCTAGATTTAAAACTGGAAAGGTCCCAAAAAATCTCTTTATCTTAAAGAAGCCGCATTTTTGGATCGGAATTAATACCAAACTCCTTAAGGGAAGGTCAAAATCTTTGGATACAAGTAAACTTTTTTGAGTGTAGATACTCAAAAAGTAAAATCGGATTGCATGTGTGCTATATAAAAAATCGGTCTAATCGGTCTGATATAACGGAATATTTCAAATTTCAAGCCTAAATTGGATAAATTCGGCTCAAGAAACCAAATCGAGGCATGAATCTGTGAGTCCAAAAAAAGGCAGACTAAAAATTTCAAGAAAATGAGACAAACATAGGAATATGAATGTTTTTTTAAGTAAGAGACTATATAAACAAGTAAGGAAAGTCTAAAGTCGGGCGGGGCCGACAATATTATACCCTGCACCACTTTGTAGATCTAAATTTTCGATACCATATCACATCCGTCAAATGTGTTGGGGGCTATATATAAAGGTTTGTCCCAAATACATACATTTAAATATCACTCGATCTGGACAGACTTTGATAGACTTCTACAAAATCTGTAGACTCAAAATTTAAGTCGGCTAATGGAACACAATGTTAGTAAAAAAAAATGGGAAACATTTAAATCTGAAGCAATTTTAAGGAAACTTCACAAAAGTTTATTTATGATTTATCGCTCGATATATATGTATTAGAAGTTTAGGAAAATTAGTCATTTTTACAACTTTTCGACTAAGCAGTGGCGATTTTACAAGGAAAATGTTGGTATTTTACCATTTTTGTCGAAATCAGAAAAACATATATATGGGAGCTATATCTAACTGTTAACCGATTTCAACCAAATTTGGCACGCATAGCTACAATGCTAATTCTACTCCCTGTGCAAAATTTCAACTAAATCGGAGTTAAAAATTGGCCTCTGTGGTCATATGAGTGTAAATCGGGCGAAAGCTATACATGGGAGATATATCTAAATCTAAACCGATTTCAACCAAATTTGACACGCATAGCTACAATGCTAATTCTACTCCCTGTGCAAAATTTCAACTAAATCGGAGCAAAAAATTGGCCTCTGTGGTCATATGAGTGTAAATAGGGCGAAAGATATATATGGGAGCTATATCTAAATCTGAACCGATTTCAATAAAATTTGGCACACTTGACTACACTACTAATTGTACTCCTAGTGCAAAATTTCAACCAAATTGGGGTAAAACTCTGGCTTCTGGGACCGTATTAGTCCATATCGGACGAAAGATATATTTGGGAGCTATATCTAAATCTGAACCGATTTCAATAAAATTTGGCACACTTGACTATAGTACTAATTGTCCTTCTTGTGCAAAATTTTAAGCAAATTAGGGTAAAACTGGTTTCTGGGGCCATATAAGTCCATATCGGGCGAAATATATATATATGGGAGCTATATCTAAATCTGAACCGATTTCTTCCAAAATCAATAGGGTTCTATTCTGAGCCAAAACACATACTTGTGCCAAATTTGAAGTCGATTGGACTAAAACTGCGACCAAGACTTTGATTACAAATATGTGTTCACGGACAGACGGACATAGCTATATCGACTCAAGAGCCCACCCTGAGCATTTTTGCAAAAGACACCATGTGTCTATCTCGTCTACTTCTGGGTTGCAACACCCAGAAGGAGACACATATGCACTAACTTATAATACCCTGTTCCACAGTGTGGCGCAGGGTATAAATATTTAAAATTTCGGGTAAAAATTATGTTCATATGTTAAAGGATCTAAAACATCCTCCTCAAAATTGCGAATTGTAAATTAAATCGCAGGATAGGTCTATAACAGGTTGGCCGATAAGTCCCCGGTCTGACACATAGATGGCGTCGCTAGTATTAAATGCATATTAATTTTATATAGTACCAACCTTCAAATGATTTGTGTCAAAATTTGACGTCTGTAAGTCAATTAGTTTGTGAGATAGAGCGTCTTACAGACACTGGACCAATTAAAATAGAGACATACCTTGACAATTCACCACGGTTTTGTTTATTTGCAGAGCGCAGTCATTCCACTCAATTGCGCAGTCAAGTGACTCAATTTCTTTTTGGAAAACGAGAATTACCGTACAAATCAGCCAATTTGCATTACGAAAAAGGTGTGGATGGATAGAATTTTATATGCTTTTTCAATATTTGGTGTTTCCTCAAGAGAACAAAGGAAAGAAAACACAAATAAAGCCAAATTAAAAAAATCACTCATTTGCAGACGAAAAGGAGCCATATACGGTGTGCAGACAAACTACAGCGCTGTGAATTCATTTTCGTTGACTATACCTTCCTTGGTCTATGGTAATACACCCGAGTTTTTTCGTCGATATGTCACAATGGATGAAAGATGGCTCCATCACTACACTCCTAAGTCCAATCGACAGTCGGCTGAGTGGACAGCGACCGGTGAACCGTCTCCGAAGCATGGAAAGACTCAAAAGTCCGCTGGCAAAGTAATGGCCTTTGGGATGCGCATGGAAAAATTTTTATCGATTATCATGAGAAGGGAAAAACCATCAACAGTGACTATTATATGGCGTTATTGGAGCGTTTGAAGGTCGAAATTCCGGCAAAACGGCCCCATATGAAGAAGAAAAAAGTGTTGTTCCACAAAGACAACGCACCGTGCCACAAGTCATTGAGAACGATGGCAAAAATTCATGAATTGGGCTTCGAATTGCTTCCCCACCCACCGTATTCTTCAGATGTTCTCAGACCTCAAAAGGATGCTCGCAGGGAAAAAATTTGGCTGTAATGAAGAGGTGATCGCCGAAACTGAGGCCTATTTTGAGGCAAAACCGAAGGAGTACTACCAAAATGGTATCAAAAAATTGGAAGGTCGTTATAATCGTTGTATCGCTCTTGAAGGGAACTATGTTGAATAATAGAAACGAATTTTGACAAAAAAAATTGTTTTTCTTTGTTAGACCGGGAACTTATCAGCCAACCTGTTATATGAGGCATATATCGAAAATTGTATGAAAAATTAGCAAATTATGTTATTGGGTGTTAAATAAAATTTCAGACAAATCGGTTTAAAATTGTCTTATTGATTCCGGTTTTCAGGCAATAAACCGATGCGTCTTCAAACTTGACATGTCTGACAACAAAAACCGAATATGTACCAAATTGAGAACCATATTTTTCATTATTTTAAGGATGTAGTGTAATTACAACAGATATACGCCCATTGCTAGATCATTGCAAAAGTAAAAATCACAAACTTATCTTATAGATAGATCCCAATGAGGTGTAATATTTTATTTATGGCTCTTTTTCAAGTATTAGCACACATTGTCCTTTTTATTATGAGATCTTTAAATTTGCATGATTGGAAATAACTTTTTTTTTTTTGGTTCAAAGCACTGCTATATGTTTTGCTCTCGTTCGTTTTGCACATTCTATGAACTTCACATAGATATGGCCCTTTACAATATCTAAATATTAGTTTCTGCAAATGGTATAAGTATGATTTTGTTCTAGCAAAATATAAAAGTTCAAAATTTATTTATGGCTTCATTCATATTATTTTCCAAAATTATCCTTTAATCTAACAAACCCCACAAAGTATGGAGTAAACAATCGAGTATAGCCAGCAGTATTACCGAACCATCATCGCCGGCAATTTCAGATACCTACTCGCAGGAGACTCCCAGCTGTGAGATGTCCATTAGCTTAACCAGCAATGAAGGGGGGACATACAATCTGCCCCCAACTACGGCAACCGCAGTAAAATTAGCCCGATTCTTTCCACGACTTGATGGTGATTTGAATACTGTAAGCGTTTATACACCCATGAATTTGGATAGTTTGGATAGCAATGATACTGAATTCAATATGGGTGCCATTGGGGGTGGTGGAGGAGGAAAAAGTGCTTGTCTTACCCCAGTTAGTTTTAATATGGACTTAAGTATAGTGGCTAATAAGGGGTCGCTAACATTATCCGTGGATGTAAGCAAAATGCATTTTAAAAATATTTCGAAACCATTTCTCAGTGTTTTCTTAATTTTAACAGGGCTTTGAAGAAGATGAAGATGCTACACCATCAGCGGCTACCACACCATCATTACCCCTGGATGAACCCCATACTGAGCTGTGCTATTGTTGTGAAGTTCATGCGGGCTCCGATCAACCACCCGATGATGATGATCAACAATCTCAAGAACTTTTCTATAGCATGAGAAACAAACGACTGGATGAAAATGAACCCAAACTTGCATGTCATTGTCATATAGACGAGCCACCATCAAGTGCAGATCTTCCAAATTCTGATAGACCCATATTTAGCATACGCAAAGCTTCCGATACAATTTCTCCAAAAATTCAAAAACAAATTAGTCTTTTCGAAAGTGGTGACATCGATCGTCAAAAGGACTATGCTGCTCTACATGCTTCAATAAATATACCGCAACCCAGTAGTCTACAGCTTAGACAAGATGCCCGTCTTAGGAAATTTGAAAATTTAACCCAATCTACATCCAATTCAAATTTCCCCTTCGAAAGCAATACTTTGAAAAGAGTTCCGAACAATGTGGAAGATTTTGTTGATGTAACCCTTACACAATCCTGTATAAATTTCAAATCTTCTGGTGTGGCCGCTTCCGATCCACCCTCAACCAATAGTTCTCCTCAACACAAATCCTCGGATAATGCAGCATATCGTGCTATTAATATACCAAGTGATTGTGGTGGTGGTGTGGGTGGAACGGCTAGTAGTCCTGCTAGTCCTCGTCCGGGGGCTTTAATTGTTAAAGAGAAATTTATAGAACCTCCAAAACGCATAACACGCAGTTTCCATGGCAAAACTCAATCAATGGATGCGGATTTTCTGTTTAATGAATTTCTCCTAGTTCCCGCTCAAGCACCAGCAGCTCAAAATTCTTCAAGCAGTGAGGCCGGTAGTGCCTCAACTTCTCCCTCTAATCGTCCAAATAAACGTTTTACCACAACTAAAGTAATGGATGAGACTTTAGAAGATGTAGATAAAGTATAAATATACATAATGCTATACAGAAATATTATAAATTCACTTTTGAAAATTTAATGTTATAGGAAAAATTATTAAATAAAATTATATTTGAGGGATTTCAAATGGAATTTAATGTAGTTATGATTAAAAAAAAAGGATGCGCGAGTTTTTGGTGAGTACATGATGAAGCGCACAGGCTTGTTTTCTACGGGGCATAAATGTGGTTGAAGTATTATTAAAAATACATGTATGTTTTCTTAGCACATTTTATAGGATAAACAGTAAATGCTTCTTGAACCAATTATAGATCACTCTCTACGCATAACCCAAGAAACGGTTAAAACCAAAAATTGTTGGAATCTAGGGCGTGTTATGTTTGTTACATTGATAAGGTTAGGAATGAGATTCATTGTAACTTGAGGTCTTTTTAAGATTTTGTTAGGATGAAACGTAAGTCCTCGACTAGGCCATCGGAGAGAGGGTGTTGACTTTTATGTGTTCTTTTAAGTCCATTGCGGACTGTTTCGCGGGCTATTTTGAATCTGTTTATAGGAATGGTACTTATGATGCTGATGGTTCATATCCCTGTTTTATTAGGTTGCTTGGTCGAGTGGCAATTCCATTATTTGATAGTCTGTCTGTGTCTGGGTATTTTCTTGGGGTTAAGGCGTCCACTTTGACGTGAGTAATTATATGGGGATTGCAAGATTGAGTGATTCCCAAGGCTTTTGAGAAGATGGTGACGGATGTTTTGTCGCATAGCATTTCTTCGATACTGGATCCTTGCCAGCATGGTTTTCGTAAGGCCCTATCGACTACTACGGACTTTGTGGAATTTACTTCTCGTGTTATTAATCAGTTTGTTGTTGGGATTCAGACACATGTTATGTATACGGATTTTTGTAAGGCTTTTGACCGGGTGAATCATAAGGTGTTGTTGTATAAGCTGGATAGGATTGGATTAGCCAGTCCACTTTTGGCTTGGATTTCGTCGTATCTTGAGTGCCGCTCGCAAATTTTGTCTTTTGGTGATTCCTATTCAAGGTGCTTTGATGTCCCATCAGGTGTGCCTCAGGGTAGTCATTTGGGGCCTGTCTTATTTTTGTTATTTATAAACGATTTACCTCAGTCCGTAGTTAACTCTAGGATTTTGATGTATTCTCCTCGTTTGATAATTCTGGTCAGGTGCATTTATTAGAAGGTGATTTGGATAGCTTTGATGATTGGTGTAGGGTAAATCTGATGGATTTGAACTTGAGGAAATGCAAGTTTATGCGATTCTTTAGGTCTAGGCCTATTGATGTTCGGTATATTATACGGGGCTCGTTATTGGAAGAGGTTGATTCTTTTGTTGATCTTGGAATTGTTATGGATCGTAGGCTCAATTTTAATGGTCATATTGATTCGATGGTGAGTAAGGCGTATGGGGTTGTAGGATTCATAAAGCGTTGGGCGAAGGAGTTTTCGGACTCTTATATTACAAAGAGGCTTTTTACTGCCCTTGTTAGACCCATTCTAGAGTATGGTTCCATCGTGCGGAATCCTCAGTATGAAGTTTACATTGATAGGATAGAATCGGTTCAGAAACAGTTTTTGTTGTTCGCTTTGAGACATCCTCATTGGAACAGTGATTTTGTTCTTCCTTCATACACTTCTAGATTGAGGCTGATTAATTTGCCTACTCTTCGGAGCCGACGGACGATGTTGAGCTCCATGATGATGTATAGGTTAGTTAATGGGGATATTCCATGCTCTGAATTGATATCTAGGATTAGGATAAATATTCCTTTTAGGGCATCTAGGAATTACCAGTTTCTTTTCATTGATTTTCAACGTTCCAATTATGCTTCTGTGGAGCCTATTCGTAGGATTTGTATTAATTTTAATTCAATCTATCATCTAGTTGACACTAACTTAAGTATTGATATGGTGAAGTCCAGCATATGTGGATAACTAATACATTTGTTTTATTGAATAACCTAATATTTTGTCTTGTTTTGTAATTTATTCGGCTGAAGAGTCCTTCTCTGTAGCTGGTTAAATCCCTCAGCCTCCACCCCGCCATGGTCTAGATCATGGTGTGTACGCTGTCCCTACGTCATGGGGACGAGACTCTCACGGTCGGAAGGGGCGGGAAAGTGGGCGATAGGACCGTTCGATTAAGTCTTGTTTGCCACCCCTTTTAAGAAGTTATTTTGTTTTTACCAGGACAAGTAGGAACCCACAGATTCCAATTCCTAATATGCACACTCAGTTTTATGAGCGATCATTTTTGGAATCGACTGCCACTATTTTTGCGCAATTTTTCTTTTTCTAAAAGGTTATGTAAAATTAAGCTTATTGGTCACATGTGGACAATAGTCCGTTACTACGGATTGGGCAATGTATTTTAATTAATTTTATTGATATCGTTAATATTACGAAATAGATGTGGCTATTTCTATATATAATGTTATATCTAATAATGGATTTATTATAAAAATCATACTTTTATTATTGTTATACATATCAATTATTGATAACTTGTTTTGTAATATAGTTTATTGGCCCGTTGGACTTACAGTAATATAGTGTGAAATAAATGAAATGAAATTCCCCGAGCTGCTACTTGCTTAAAATTTAACATTCGATTAAACGACTTTCGACATTTTCCAAGTTTGAAATTTTCTACTTTTTCGATTATGGAAAAGTCGATTACTAGAGCAAACATCAAAAGTCAAATATTGCTTATAGAAATAGAAAATTGTTTTGATTCAAATTTCGCTGAGAACATTTTCGTTTACTTCTCCACGATTATATTAATTTAGTAAAATATTCATAAAAAATTATAACGAAAAGTCTTTGCGATTGTATACCAAATACTGTGTAGTGTATTAGCTCTTCTTTAAATATCAATTACAATAATTTAAGCTTAACTTAAGTTTCTTAAATGCACTGCAAGTAGAAGCACTGGCATAAGTATTCTCATAATACATTTCATCTGCACATCTCCGTGGCTATAATTCAAAGTTATCCTCATAGTTATCTTTAAATTGTAAAAGACTTTCCAGAACTTCTATGTAATCATCATCTTCCAGACCGGCTGCCTTTAAACGGTGAAGTTTAGCTATTTTAATTCGTTTCGCTTCACGATGTAACGTCTCAAGGGTGTCACCCAATTCACTTGACGATTGTATGGAGGCCACACAAGGCACTGAACTTATTTTGTCGTTTTTACTTCTTCTTTCACTTGGATGTAAAAATCCTGAGGTAGTTAAACTTTCGGAGAAGATTTCATCGGGAAAGGGTAATCGTGTTGGCAGTGGTTTTTGTACGGATGTTACATGAGCCATACTAGCATGATTGACACATTGTAAATATAGCTGGAACATTTCCGAAACATTTTCACAACGATAAGCAGCCATACGCATTTGATCCTTGTTACATTGTTCCCTAGGTCGTTTCAAACGATCTTGTGGAATACCCCGAACACAAAGCGATTGTATAACATAGTCATTTCCAACCTTACAATTGGGTGTTAGTTGTGAAAATAAGGGCCCCTCTAGCTTGTCCAGACAGTCTATCAGATCCATGTTGTATTGCATATTAAAGGGAAAGGAAAATGCAGCTGCTGCAAATTTACGACCATAGTTATTCATATCGCCACAAAAACCAGCTAAGGTATTGGATGATGGAGCATTTTTAAGGCGATAACGTAACGATATGGTATCGAGATATGATGCCAATATGGCAGAGGTTTGATACAGATTATCATGTCTATATTCTAGGGAGGTAAAAGATTGAGAAGTGCCCAGCTGGCGCCATACGCGATCACTTGTGCTCAGTGGTATAAATAAAGAAGCTTGTTCAATAAGTTGACTAAAAGCTAGAGCACTATTAACCACACGTATAGAGTCTGACATCGGTTCGTCTAAAAGGGAAAATGAGTTACCATTGGTGGAAAATGGGCCACACGTTTAAAAAAAAAACACCTACCCGCATTTTCATACAGCACATTTTTTGGTGAGTATATAGGAATGGCCAAATTTGCTTTTCCATATTCATCATTTAAATGTTCCATACATTGTGTAGCTAGCCCAGAGAAGCCATTGAAGCAATCAAACAATGTTTGAAATCCTTGTAAAAAATCACATTCCTCTACGTACTGTCGTATACGGTCACAAAAATCATCTTCGAATTGCTCTGTTTTCCAAAGCTGTACACCACATGGATTGCTATCAAAGGTTTGCCTATCGCTATAATGACGAAATTCTTTCACAACATGAACCGTTCGAGGATGATATCGAGTATATAGGAAATCTGCCCATGAATCAACATTGTCAGCCAAATTGTAGTCCTTTTCGGCAATATTAGATGAAGCATTATCTAGATCGTTTTGAAATTCATGTTTTTTAGCTTCCTCTTCGGCTACGATCTCTACATCGGATGACTGCCAGGCTAAATCTTCCTTCAATTTCTTAACAGCTTCTGGTTCTTCTTCCATATCCCCATCTTTGTTGTGTGAAAGATTTAAATGACTGCCTCGTTTCAGGCTATTACCGTAAAGTTCACCCTCACGTGGTAAATGTTTCAGAGAGCCTTCCAAATCGACCAAGAGCAAACGTGGTGTAAATGTCGTTTGTCTCTAATTGGAATTTGGAATTTTATTGTTTTATATATAGTTTTCGGGCATTTACTTACATTATGATTTTCTCCTTGTCTATATAGGACGTCATGACAAATTTCAGAAATTTCATCATTGCTATCATATGAAAATCCGGATTCCTTAAAAAGTTTAATCATTGAGTGAGACCACCTGGACAATTTTAGAAGAAATTTATGCACTAATACTCACTTGTATATTCCACCAATGTGCTCCGACATAGTTTGCATAGTTACCAAATTGTAAAGTTAATAATTCGCGAATATTTGTCATAATTTAAATTAAAATGTTTATTCACTTTGTTCCAAATTAAACTGAGGTAGGACGACAAATTTGTTGTTCTGCGGGGTGCTGCCAAGTTCTATGATGTAAACAACGCCCATATGATTAACAGCTGATTTCCTCAAATTCAAATCCGAGCCAATGCGAACATATATGGATGATTTTAATGCGATCTAACTATGGTATATTCACTAAAATAATTTGGAGTTAGGTTAGATAGGGATGATAGCAAACCATGGAATGAATTACTGTCCACTTAGACCATATGGTCCTTTGCGAATCCTTTTTGCCCTTCATTTTGACTATTCTAAACCGTCAGTTACCACAATTAGTTTGTCTGGGACTCCTACAGATGCCTTGATGAAGGCCCTATAGTCCCTCAAAACCGGATTAAAATTGAGATACTGCAATGCTCAAGAAGTGATCGTTAGGTCGTGTCGAAAATTCGTCCCCAGGATGGTCAAGAAGTCAAATCTGGGGAACGGTTTATATGGGGACTATACGTAAATATGAACCAATAATTATTTCGTTTCGTATCACAGCTAATAGGCTCTACACATTACACTCAAAATCCACATTTTTGAGATTTCAAATCTACTTTTTATAAGGCAAATGACAGTTGAAATCTAGTCAAAGTGGATTTTGGAAGTGTAATGTGAATGAGGTATAAGACTAATATTTCCATGTGAAACAAATTGAATGACACAGTCTATGTGAAAGATTTTCCGCAGTGTAGGAAAGTTTTAATGATACAGTTGATTGAACCTATCTCGTATCTGATAGTATTTTGTAGGATATCACTTCCGGATGATCCAGAATAACTAGTACCAACATTGCTTTTCTTCTTCCATTTTGGCTCCATGTCTCAAACTTAGTGATAGTTATCTCGCTTGTTACACTAGCCAACAGTCGTTTTGTGAATTGGTTCTAGCATAATTTTTCTCATTGATTTTGACCTACTAAACACGGAAATGAGTTTTAAAAAATTTTCTGTCGATTGGTTTTCGATATACAATTTTTTGAATTTATTTTAATTTTTGGAGGTACACTTACAATTTTGAGCATATCTTTCGTCTTCTTTGGCCTATTTGATCCTACTACTACTCAAATTAAAGAAAATTGAGCCGTCTACAACTCATGCTCAGAAAATTTTCAAACCGGGTAAGTAGTTTGGATGTTGGCGGCTTAAAAAGGTTAAAAAACGGCGTTTTTTTAGTAAAAATGTGGCAGAAAAAACCATATAAAAATTCATATAAAATATAAAACATGATGCTAACAGCAATTTTGGTTTTTTTACGTATAGCTGAAATTTTTACAAAGAAAATAAGCCCTTACTTAACAAAATCTTACAACAAATAGCGGACTTATAATAAGTTGAGTTTGAGAATGAGTTGTAGACGGCTCAATTTTCTTTAATTTGAGGATCAATCGGATCCAATAGGATCAAATAGGTCAAATAAGACGAAAGATATGTTCAAAATTGTAAGTATACCTCTAAAAATTAAAAAAAAAAGTTCAAAAATTTGTATTTCGAAAACCAATCGACAGAAATTTTTTTAAAAGTCATTTTCGTGTTTAGTAGGTCAAAGTCAATGGGAAAAAGTATGCTAGAAACAAATCACAGAGAAAATTTTGTTATTTGTGACCTAGTGTTATTATTCAATGTTTTTTGTTCGAATCAGGCACGTTAGATTTGGGCTATCTGGATCGGCATGCATAAACTGTATCATTTTGAATTTTTATTCGAGTTATTTCAACGCTCTATAGGGACGATATTCAAGTTTCCTAAAATACGGGATTTGTTAAACATCTACACATTTCGCTGTTAAGCTGAGTACTATGTTCAGTTTTCAAGCTGAAAACCAGCTTTTTTCACGGTTACTTTTTTTAATTAATTAATTTCGTAATATTAAATGGTTCGCAATCAATACATTGGATCTTTTCCATCCTTAATTTGAAGAGACTTGATAAAAATGTTATCGTCTTCATATATATTATTCATATATATAATTAAAAGTTAATTTAGTGTTTTGGTGAAAAACTCGAACATAGTACTCACCTTTAGGTACGAAATCTTGGTTTAATGTCACAAAGTATTTTATAATATTCCAGATCTTTGTAGAATCAAATACTCCATTATAATTTGTCTGTAACTCTATCACATATCATCATAGCAAAAATATGATGAAAAGATGAATAATTCATCACATTTTTGCTACATCAAATAAATTTTGTAGATAAATTACTACTCAAAATAATTATATTTTGCTGCACTGTAATAGTATGTCAGCACCTGCAAACGAAATTAAATGTTCATTTAACCCATATATCTTTGACATCTAAGGAGCACTAGAAACTATACAATCCTCAAGAATATATGCAAAATGATGAGGTCGAGTTAATAAGACCAATAATAATAATTTATGTCTAGTCCTGATTAAATTAGCTTTATCTGAAATATGATTAAAGGAAATAGACAAATTTTCGATAATTTCGAACGTCGTTTATCTACGGCAAAATATCTAAAATGGATACATGTAACTGTTTTCTCTTAAACTAATCACAGCTCAGAAGTATTTTACTCCTTCATTTGTGTTCCTCATTCGCCACTGTCGATTTTCCCAATTTTTCGTTTAGCATTTGGGAAACAAAACAATTCCAAAAGACAGCAATAGTTTGCACAAATACCACTTGATATCGAAGAGGTACTAGTCCAAAATTGATTATTTGTACAGCTGGCCAAATCATGTAATTTGTTTTCATAATATCAGGATATTGGACTTTGATACGTTCAAGAATTTGTTTAGGTTCTTCACTATTAATCAATCCCACCATACCAGCAATAGCAAAATTTAGCGAGGGAGCCATTATTGTTTGATCCACAGCCATCTTCTTTAATGTGCGTGATACACTTCCCTGCTTTCCTCTGATCGTTCGATCAAGTAGTCCAAACCAATATTTTAGCACGGGACCTACAAATAACATCCCCAAAGATCCGTATTTCATGGTACGAATTAAATCTACGTCCTTTAATTGTTTTTTCTCAACCACCTGTGCAAGGATATCACCGGTGCCCATGATAGCCGCCGCGCGTATTCCCTCGGATACATAAGGGGCAATAAATCGTAATTTTAAAGACATCTTTTGGCTTTTGAGATTTTCTGGTCCAAGATTTATTTCAACATATAAATTGTTGTTATTGTTTATTGACTGTTTTTGTCCAAGTTCACTATGACCGGTGGTTTAGGGATGCCAATAAAGAGATGCAGCAGTACAGCATTACCTAAATTGTGGCACATTTTCATTCTGCGCAAAGTAGAATTATTTGAAAAAAGACGCATAAAATACCCCTACAACCCTTTAATTTTGTAACTTGCCGTGTTACAAATTCTCATCAATGGAGGCGCTTTTTACGCATAATTTAAATATCGCATGCTATGGTAATACCGGTAAGAGTATTAGTAAACAAAAATATGTCGTGAGTGAAAATCAAATTCTATTCGTGAATGTGCGTGAGTAAAATTTCTTCGAAATCACGCTCACGATAAAATTCACTTTCAAGAAAAAATTCACGCACAAATTCACCATCAAGTGAGTCCTGAATGAAATTTTAAGACAACTCGTGAATGAGCGTAGATGACACGAAATAAAAATATGCTGTGCTTGAGCGTGAGTGAAAATCAAATTCGCCTCTTAATTCAATCCACGCTCATGATAAAATTCACGTTAACGATCGAATTCATATTAAGGTGAGTACTATGTTCGGGTTTTTCACCAAAACACTAAACTAAAAGTACAAAAATATATATGAAGACGATTATATTTTGTTCAAGTCTTACCAAATAATGGAAGTAAAAGATCCAAGGAATTGATTGCAAATAATTTTATATTTCTATTTCATCCTCATCGCTACCACAGACTCGTAAATGTCACCACAACCATCGCGAACTGTGTTGGGGGAAGCATATCAAAAAGTACAAAATGTACATGAAAGTATTTTGCCATCACTACTGTTAGAAGAGCCATTTTATTTTTTGTGAAACGCCAAGCGCAACCATCTTGTTATATTTTATTTAAATAAAAACGAAAATAAAGTTCTGAAAACATAGATATTACGCTTAAAATTGTGAAAGGTATATGGTGAACAATTTTCGACTTTCCAAATAGAATAAAGTGATCGTTTCTCAAATATGTTTCCAGGCACGCTGTCTCCATCGAAAATAAACAAACTGGCTGATAGACGCTGCAATATCCCTGCCAGCATTTCAAAGTTCCATTTCAACCTCATCGTTACCACAGACTCGTAAATGTCACTTCAACCATCATGAAAAGGTACATCAAAAAGTACATACAAGTAATTTGCCATCCCTACTGTTAAAAAAGCCATTTTTTGTGAAACGCCAAGCGCAACCAGCTTGTTATATTTTAATTAAATAAAAACGAAAATAAAGTTCTGAAAACATAGATTATACGCTTAAAATTGTGAAAGGTATATTCCCTGCCAACATTTTTTGAATTTGGAGACTCTTTTGAGAATCATATCATATACGACATCAAAAACTCGTCGGAAAAGCGCCGTCACTATTGAGAAGTTGTACCACGCCAAGTTACTACAAAAATGTTTCGCATGAGTGCAATTATTAGGTGCCTTTATAGATCAATTTAGAACGACGCCAATAAGGGACCCTCCAAACAATCAGAAAAAGTGCATTTTAAGATAGTTGTAAAAGAATCATTGTGGTCGAGTAAAACACGTTTGTTTAGATATTTATTAATTTGATTAAACATTTACAAATTCTTAAAAATATAACATTTATACCACTATCACATTACATTTAACATAATTTTTGGCATTAATGATGATGTTGAGTTACAAGTAGCGAGTTACATGTTGCTGCGTCTATCAACCAGTGTTTTTATTCCATGGAGGCAGCGTGTCTGTAAAATATCTGAAAAACAATCACTTTATTCCATTTGGAAAATCACCAAATTGTTCACCAATATACCTTTCACAATTTTAAGCGTATAATCTATGTTTTCAGAACTTTATTTTCGTTTTTATTTAATTGAAATATAACAAGCTGGTTGCGCTTGGCGTTTCACAAAAAAAATGGCTTTTTTAACAGTAGGGATGGCAAATTACTTGCATGTACTTTTTGATGTACCTTTTCATGATGGTTGAAGTGAGTCTGTGGTAACGATGAGGTTGAAATGGAACTTTGAAATGCTGGCAGGGTTTTTACAAAATAACATTTTATTTTTCCTTGGGCAATTGATCTGCTATTCCTTTGATCCTTTGTATAGTTTCGGAACAAAAATATGGTCCGTGTTTGATTTATAAACCCGCACAAATAGTTTTTAATAAATAAATTATTTCTTAATTCACATTGCAAATGGCGCCGTGCTATAAACGTCAGTTTTTCAACACGAAAAAACAAAGTATCACAAATGGAAAAAATTTCGCAAATTTTTCGCATTTTTTGGTTTTGTATGGAGTTTCAACGCGAGAACCGAACAGAGTATCGGCCTTTGGGTAGGTACTATGTTCGGTTTTCGAGTTGAAAACCACTTTATTTTCGCGATTACTTTTCCTTAAATAATCAAAATTATAAATGAAAACAAACCTTTTACTGTACAGTCTTGCCGAGATCTAGAGGAACAAGAAACTACGCATCAATTGTGTTAATTTGTCTGCTTTATATTGTACTGTTTTAAAAAAGTAACCACGAAAATTTCAACGCGAAAAGCGAACATAGTACTTACCTTTTAGTGAAAAAAGTCGAACTTAATACCCACCTTTAACGATAAAAAATCACACTCACGATTAAATTCATGCCAAAGACAATATACTTTAGAAGTTGGGAAATTGACTTGCGTCATACAAAATGTTGCACTGACGGCACTTGTAAATGTTTTGTTATGTTCGGTTTTTTCACCAAAACACTAAATTAAAAGTACAAAAATATTTATGAAGACTATTATACTTTTATCAAGTCTTATCAAATAATGGATGAAAAAGATCCAATGAATTGATTGATAATCATTTTATATTTCTAAATTAATTAATTAAGAAAAGTAACCGTGAAAAAACGGTGGTTTTCAGCTTGAAAACTGAACATAGTACTCAGCTCTATACCTTTGCATTACCAGCAATCAGTATAGGCCGCGAGCAAGTCTATTTCCACTTTTGTTTTCCTACGTTTAAAAGTACTCATTGCAAGCAAGTAGCTAATGAACATGACCATCGTGTATTAGAATAAGACAACAATAAAAATAAGTATAACAAATATACATTCGCTCATTATTCATTGTATCACAATCACTCAATAAAAAAATTGAATTGAATTGACGGCGCTTGGTCCATACATGTTTGTAATATTTCCAAGAATTCAATTTTGCTATTTTGGTAATGGTTCCGTCGTGAGTAATGAAAATGTTCCTCACTCATGAATAGCGAGTCATTAGGTTTGTCATGATTCACGAAAATTTTGCGATTGCGCATTACCGTGTCATAAAAATTTTCGTTATTCAAGAGAATTGTGGTAAATCACGAGAATTGTCAAAAATAGTGCGTGAGTGTCAGGCTTTAAATGTTATTCGTGCGTAAGTATAATTGTTCATTTCGTGAATGTGCGTGTGCGTAATTTCCTACCCACGAGTAGCGCGAGAACGTGAGTGAACTTTCACGCACACCTCTAGATCATACCTCTCGTTTTTCATTACACATAATTTGCAGTAAGTTGGCAACTCTTAAATGCTAGGAGTTTTTCGTGTTATCACATTAGTGTACATTGTAAGTGGGTAGCTTTAAAGAAGAAGAATATTAAAAACGTGCCAGTTTATTGTTTTGTGAAGAAAGGATTATTTTGTTTTACCATTCACGATGTCGGAAAAACGTCGAATAACTCAATTCCACGAAATGGAATTAGATGATCGAATTTTGAAGGTAATTTCGAAATAATAACACATTGCGAAATATTAAAAATTTATAAATTCTCACATTAGGCTATTTCAAAATTGGGCTGGAGTGAACCCACATTGATACAAGAAGCCGCCATACCATTACTTCTGGAGGGAAAAGATGTTATAGTGAAGGCTCGTACAGGTTCGGGAAAAACTGGCGCTTTCGCCTTACCATTATTGCAAAAAATTCTTAACTCGAAATTAAATGCGACGGAGCAATGTATAAGTGCATTAGTTCTTGCTCCTAGTAAAGAACTCTGCCAACAGACACGCAAAGCTATGGAACAAATGAGTGAGAAATGTGGAAAAGTTTTACGAGTTGTAGATCTATCTTCGAACGATACGGTCGCACAGAAACACATTCTGTCCGAAAGGCCTGATGTGGTTATCACAACTCCTGCTAAGGTATTGTCACATTTGCAATCGGGGGCTATGGTTTTAAAACACTTGGAAACATTGGTGGTGGATGAAGCAGATTTGGTCTTTTCATTTGGCTTTGAAAAGGATATCAAGAAACTAGTTGAGTATTTGCCTCCTATTTATCAAGCCGTTTTAGTATCAGCCACTATTACCGATGAAGTGATGAATATGAAAAGTGTAATTCTGAATAATCCAGTAATATTGAAATTGGAAGAACCAGAATTGGTACCCGAAAGTCAATTATCCCATCAACGGATATTGGCAGAGGAGAATGATAAGCCGGCCATATTGTATGCATTGTTGAAATTACGTTTGGTGCGGGGCAAAAATGTTATTTTCGTTAACACTGTAGATCGATGTTATAAGTGAGTACAAAGGCACATATTTTTTTATTCAACTGTCTTTATGATGAAAAGGTGTATTTTACTCGAAAGAAGTGGCATCTGATATAAGGGTGAATTCTCTTGAATCAGTTGGCCTCTAAATGATTTACATAACTAATCTTCTCTCTGACAAAAATAAACTAAATCAGTACCATATATACAATGAATACACGTTTAATGAGCGCTCTATCATCTCCCATTTTAGATTAAAACTCTTCTTGGAACAGTTTAGTATAAAATCATGTGTTCTCAATTCAGAGCTGCCAGCAAAAATTCGCATTCATACCATAAACCAGTTCAATCAAGGCATTTATGATTTTATTATTGCCTCCGATGAACATATGCTTGAGAATCCAGGAAGAGCTAAATCAGATCGTGAATCGGGTGCATCTAGAGGCATTGATTTCCAGTGTGTAACGAATGTTATTAACTTTGATTTCCCTAAAGATGTTAATTCATATATTCATCGTGCTGGACGTACAGCTAGAGGCAACAACAAAGGTACAGTACTTTCAATGGTAAGCATCAAGGATAAGGCAGTCAACGATGAAGTAGAGGAACGTCTAAAGGCGGGATATATGAGTGAGGAACAGATTATTAAGTAAGGCCACAAATTATCTTTACAATGTGTAAAACGTGTAATCCTCATTTTTTTCACATTTCAGAAATTACCAATTCAAAATGGAAGAAGTCGAAGCATTTCGATATCGTGCCAAAGATGCTTGGCGTGCCATTACACGAACCGCTGTTCATGAGGCTCGGGTTCGGGAAATTAAAACTGAAATTTTCAATAGCGAAAAATTGAAAGGCTTTTTCAGCGAGAACGCACGTGATCTACAGGTTCTGCGTCACGATAAACCCTTGAAAACAATAAAAGTTCAACCACATTTATCTCATGTTCCTGAATATATTGTACCTAAAGCTTTGAAACGTATTTCGACTACACCTGTTACATCTTCATCAGCGGGAACTTTGAAAAAGCCTCGTTATTTCAATTCATCGGCCAAAACCGCCTATGAAAATAAAGCAAATAACCCTTTGCTTTGCAGTGAAATTGATTTTGGTAAAAAACCTGGAGGAAATAGACGACGCAAATGAAAGCAATCTTGAATATAGTTTCCATTTGTGTTGATGGTTTGTTTAGGTAATTAGTTTGTTTTTTTTTTTTAACTCATAAGTTGTATTTTTCTGTAAGAATAATGTATAGTACATTTTACAGTTAGGCATATGAAATTTTATTAAAACGTGATAAATTAAAAACATTTAATTTTTATTGCTTGTAATCATTGTGAGATGGGGAGGGAATAAGTTATTACTCGGTAACACAGTGGAAATTTGTTAGTCTTGTCTGACGAAGGTGATGATGTGTCACTGGCAAAAATATTTTGCATACGAAAATTATAAAATTAATCAATTGTTCGAGTGAATGCTGATAGAATTCTATAAATAAATAACAAGGGAGTTATAAATAAATAAATCACGCTACAGTTTTCAATAATGAAGCAATTGTGCTGAAATTTTGCACAAACTCGTCTTTTGTCTGCAGGCAGGGCAAGTTCGAAGATGGGCTATATCGGTCCAGGTTTTGATATAATCCCCATATAAACTGACCTCCCGATGTGGGGTCTTGGGCTTATAGAAATCGTAGTTTTTATCCAGTTTGCCTGAAATTATTAGTATTTTATGACCATAAAGAGGTGTGCCAAAAATGATGAGTATCGGTCAATGTTTTGGTATATCCCCCATACAAACCGATCTCCCGATTTTACTTCTTGGGCTTAAAGAAACCGTAGTTTTTATCCAATTTGCCTGAAATTGGAAATCTAGAAGTATTTTCGGACCATAAAGAGGTGTGCCAAAAATTGTGAGTATCGGCCCATGTTTGGTATAGCCCCCATATAGACCGATCTCCTGATTTTACTTCTTGGGCTTCTAGAATCCGCAGTTTTTATTCAATTTACCTGAAATTGAAAATCGAGAGGTACGTTAGAACCATAAAAAGATGTGCCGAAAATGGTGAGTATCGGTCCATGTTTTGATATAGTCCCCATATAAACTGACCTCCCGATTTGGGGTCTTGGGCTTATAGAAATCGTAGTTTTTATCAAATTTACCTGAAATTTGAAATCTAGAGGTATTTTATGACCATAAAGAGGTGTGCCGAAAATGGTGAGTATCGGTCCATATTTTGGTATAGCCCCCATACAGACCGATTTTACTTCTTTACTTCTTGGGCTTCTAGAATCCGCAGTTTTTATTCAATTTGCCTGAAATTGGAAATCTAGAGGTATTTTCGGGTCATAAAGAGGTGTGCCCAAAACGGTGAGTATCGATCCATATTTTAGTATAGCCCCCATAAGAACGATCTTCCGATTTAACTCTTTGGGTTTCTAGAAACCGTAGTTTTTATCCGATTTGCCGGAAAATGTAAATATTCTGGTATTTTAGGCTCACAAAAACGTGTATCGGATTAAGTTTTTATCGGTTCATTTGGTAATGCCTCCATATAGACCGATTTCACTTCTTGAGGGTATAGAAGGCGCACTGATCATGAAAATTGCTTGAAACTCAATGTAAAATTTCCAGATTTTACTTCTCGGGTGAAAATCTACAGATTTAAGATTTCAAATGAAGACGTTATTTTATAATTTTCTTGCGGACTTAGTTACAAGAGATGTTAATGATTCCTCTAAAACTCAAACAAAAATGGTTCTAATAAATCGAGAATCATAGGTAAAATCTTTAAATTTATCTTCGGGAAGTGTACTGGTTGAACTGCTCTGCTCGATCTGTCCTCAAACCCTAGATCTAGAGGTATTTTAGGGAGCCACCGTGGTGCAATGGTTAGCATGCCCGCCTTGCATACACAAGGTCGTGGGTTCGATTCCTGCTACGACCGAACACCAAAAAGTTTTTCAGCGGTGGATTATCCCTCCTCAGTAATGCTGGTGACATTTCTGAGGGTTTCAAAGCTTCTCTAAGTGGTTTCACCACAATGTGGAACGCCGTTCGGACTCGGCTATAAAAAGGAGGTCCCTTGTCATTGAGCTTAACATCGAATCGGGCAGCTCTCAGTGATAAGAGAGAAGTTCACCACTGTGGTATCACAATGGACTGAATAGTCTAAGTGAGCCTGATACATCGGGCTGCCACATAACCTAACCTAACCTAACCTAGAGGTATTTTATGACCATAAACAGGTGTGCCGAAAATGGTGAGTATCGGTCCATATTTTGGTATAACCCCCATATAGACCGATTTTACTTCTTTAATTCTTGGGCTTCTAGAATCCGAATTTTTTATCCTATTTGCCTGAAATTGGAAATCTAGAGGTATTTTCGGGTCATAAGGAGGAGTGCCCAAAACGGTGAGTATCGGTCCATATTTTAGTATAGCCCCCATAAGAACGATCTCCCGATTTAACTCCTTGGGTTTCTAGAAACCGTAGTTTTTATCCGATTTGCCGGAAAATGTAAATATTCTGGTATTTTAGGCTCACAAAAACGTGTATCGGATTAAGTTTTTATCGGTTCATTTGGTAACGCCTCCATATAGACCGATTTCACTTCTTGAGGGTATAGAAGGCGCACTGATCATGAAAACTGCTTGAAACTCAATGTAAAATTTCCAGATTTTACTTCTCGGGTGAAAATCTACAGATTTAAGATTTCAAATCAAGACGTTATTTTATAATTTTTTTGCACACTTACAAGAGATGTTAATTATTCATCTAAAACTCAAACAAAACTGGTTCTAATAAATCCAGAATCATAGGTAAAATCTTTAAATTTATCTTCGGGAAGAGTACTGGTTGAACTGATCTGCTCGACCTGTCCCCAAACCCCCTGAAATTTCAAAGGAAACCCTAATATTTGATTCATGCTGGTGGGTATTTAAGATTCGTCCAGGCTGCATATACTTGTTTTTTGTTAAGAACGCGATTTTCCCAACAATTTCTTAACTTGCCTAAAACTTTGAAAATATGGTTTGAACGCGTATTGAATATAAGCATTTCTCTAATGTTTTTTTTTTTTTTTTTGGAAGACTTAACGCAAGGAATGTGTAGATAATATGTTTATAATCTCTGAGTTATGTTAATGAGAGAAGTACTAAAAGTGAAAAGCAACAACTCGGTTGTTTTAAAACTACCAGAATATAAAATATTTATTTATTTATTTTTATTTTTTATTTATTATTTATTTTATTATTTTTATATAGTACCAACCTTCAAATGATTCGTGTCAAAATTTGACGTCTGTAAGTCAATTAGTTTGTGAGATAGAGCGTCTTTTGTGAAGCAACTTTTGTTATTGTGAAAAAAATGGAAAAAAGGAATTTCGTGTTTTGATAAAATACTGTTTTCTGAAGGGAAAAATACGGTGGAAGCAAAAACTTGGCTTGATAATGAGTTTCCGGACTCTGTCCTGGGGAAATCAACAATAATTGATTGGTATGCAAAATTCAAGCGTGGTGAAATGAGCACGTAGGACGGTGAACGCAGTGGACGCCCGAAAGAGGTGGTTACCGACGAAAACATCAAAAACATCAACAAAATGATTTTGAATGACCGTAAAATGAAGTTCATCGAGATAGAGGCCTTAAAGATATTAAAGGAACGTGTTGGTCATATCATTCATCAATATTTGGATATGCGGCAGCTCTGTGCAAAATGGGTGCCGCGCAAGCTCACATTTGATCAAAAACAACAACGTGTTGATGATTCTGAGCGGTGTTTGCAGCTGTTAACTCGTAATACACCCTTCATGTTTATTTATACTTTAAGGCCGGTACTAAGTTTTCAATGGGAAACCAAAATTGAAAGTGCAAAAAAAGAATAAAATATGAATGTTATTTACAAAATCTTATATAACTAGGCTTAATACCTTACTATTATTAGTAAGGTGGCTACCTTACTAATAATAGTAAGGTAGCCACCGTGGGCCAATGGTTAGTTTGCCTGACTTGCATTCAAAGGGTCATGGGTTTAATCCCAGTCTCCATCAAACACAAAAACTATTTTTTATAACGGTGGATTATCTCTTTTAGTAATGCTGGTGACATTACAAAGCTTCTCTAAGTAGTTTCACCGCAATGTGGAACGCCGTTCGCACTCAACTATAAAATGGACGTCTCTTGTCCACACAGAATTGGACAGCACTCAGTGATAAGAGAAAAGTTCGCCATTATGGTATCACAATGGACTGAATAGTCCAAGTAAACCTGAAATATCTGGCTGCAACTAGACCTAACCTATCCTAAATAAAGGTGGGTATTAAGATCGAGTTTAGCCGCTAAAATCAAAAATAAATATGTTGTGTTAAATGGAGCTCGGTCCAGTCCACTATATTTGACTGCGCGTGTGCCTCAGGGGTCCGTATTGGGGCCTTTGTTATTTATTCTATATGTGAATGACCTTAATCGGACTATAGGCTCAAGAGTATGTAGAACATTTATGTTTGCGGATGATGTGTTCTTGCTCTTTGGTGGAAAATACTCTTCACGCGAAATATTTGAGGATGAAATTAACTCATGTTTGGATAGGTTTTTGTGTTGGTCTTCTGCCAATTCTTTGACTGTTAATTCGGCAAAGACGAAGGCTATAATGTTTCGATCCACTTCAAATGCTCCAGCTCCGCCTGAAATTTTTCTCGGAAATGATGGTATCCGATTTGTTTATTACCACAAATGCTTGGGTGTTTTTATCGATAGTGGTCTTTCTTTTCGCCATCATATTGATATAATGTCAGGAAGGATCTTGTCGAGTTTGCGACGTATATTTGCATCGAATTTGTATTTACTTTTACATGTGAGAAGTATGTTGGCACATAATCTTCTCATGTCCCAAATTTTGTTTGGTATGGAGGTTTATTCCGGGACAGCAATGCAGAATCTTAATAGAGTGCAACTCGTTGTCAATATGATTAGGCGATTTGTTTACCGCATTCGCCGTAGGCAATCTATATCCATCTTTTAGACGCTTCCTAGGTTGTTCCTTCAAGGATTTTGTTGTATGTCGGAACCTTTTAACATTCTACAAGGTTATTGTTAGATCTAGACCCTTGGTTTTGCGACTTTTATTTACTTTTTCATTCCTCGAATTAGGAGGAGTATATATTCTAGATCATTTACTGTGAGAATTGCTAGAATGTGGAATGTGCTGCCTCATGAACTAAGGATTTTCTCACATTGTAGCAATATTTTTCGTGTGAAACTAATGTCGTATCTTAACGCTGCTGGCAGTGGATAAACAAATGTTTTCATGTCTTTTTGGTGTGCCTGCAATTGCAGTCACTTAATTGAACGTAAGACCATATTGGGCTACCTAATTATGGGACTTTACCCCCTTTTTATCTTAATATGATACACCTTTGTTATAATGGCTGGAGAGCCGCGTTAGTGTTAGTATTAGGCTAAAATAGTCTTTAATTATTAGTTTTATTACAGAATTATTTAATGCTCAGGTAATTGCTAAGATTAATATGTTTATTGGCCTTGAAGGATTTATATTACTTTATGATTCAATAAATAAAATAAAAAAAGCAGATTTGGCAAATTTTATTATAACTTGGCGGGAAATGAACCAAAACAACAATTGAAAAAGTTTATTTTCTTTTAACTTAATACCCACCTTAAAGGTGGGTATTAAGTTCGAGTTTAGCCGCTAATTTTCACTAAAGTGAAAACTAAATCAGTAAAAAAGTCATAAAATTATACATATTTGTTGCAGATTTCATTATAACTTGATGGGGAATATCCCAAAGCAAATTTTCACAATGTTTGTATTCCTTAAAATGGATTATTAAAGAAAGGTAATCGTGAAAAAATGACGATTTTAGCGGCTAAACTCGAACTTAATACCCACCTTAAGGTAAGTACTGTATTCGCTTTTTGCGTTGAAATTTTCGCGGTTACTTTATTAAAGCAGTTCAATAAAAAGCAGATAGATTACCTCAATTGATGTGTAATTTCTTGTTCCTTCAGATTTCGGTAGGACTTTACAAAAATATGTCTGTTTTCATTTATAATTTTGATTATTTCAGGAAAAGTAATCGAAAACCGAACATAGAACACGCCTTTAATAGTAAATAACGCAAGTTAAAAATTTTGGATTTTCAAATTAGTACTCTCGGGGCTCCTTAAAGATGGACATTATAGTTCAATGAAATGATCGCTCACTTCAGCTCTTTTTCGATCAATGAACTAGTTCGGTCAATTAGTTCGCCAGCTCATTGTCGGTCAGTGAGTGGTTCATTTCAAGTTCATAATAAATTACAAGTAATAGCTTTGTGTTGTTTTATACATCGCACAAAAATACATACGAAAATAATGCCGAATATGTTATATGCAAAAAAAGCGATATGAGTTTACAGACTGAAAACTATGACAATGCCAAGGAAAGAGAAAATAACTGAGCGAACAAACTGCATAATTAGCTGAACTGACAGGGTGAGCGAAAAAGAACGATTGATGTGAACTAGTTCAGTCCGTTCATTTCAGTGATCCGTTCAATTGATCTAGTTCGTTCGCGAACTACCCAACTCTGCGAAGAAAGAATGTCCTTTATGAGGTAATTGTAATCTATATTATCAAAGTTGAATCTAAAGGTGAGTATTAAGTTCGAATTTAGCCGCTAAAATCGCTAAAGTGAAAACTAAATCAGTAAGAAAAATGCATGAAGTTATGCATATTTGTTGCAAATTTTATTATAACTTGATGGGGAAAAGCCCAAAGCAAATTTTCACAAAGTTTGTATTCCTTAAAATGGATTATTGAAGAAAAGTAATCGTTAAAAATTACGTTTTTAGCAGCTAAACTCGAACTTAATACCCACCTTAAGACTTCAAAATTCACATATTTAATGTTGCAATATTGAAAAATTCAAAGAAATAGCTTCTGAACCATATTTTACCGTTATGAGATTGTTTGACTTTAAATCCCACTTGCTTTCACAGCGTATTTGTTGTCTTGCGCATTAATTCTAATTATTGCCAGTTATAATTTCAAATTAATGCCTACGTTATACGCCGCTTACGTTTTCAATTAGGTATAGATCTAACGTAAACAGAGTTTCTTATGAAAACAAACAGTGACACTCGGTACTCGTTACTCGCTTTTCTGTCATAATAACACCGAAGAAAAGTGCAAAGCACATAAAATAAAAAAGTGCATATATTTTTTAATAAATTTGGCAAAAGTCAGCTTGAAAAACTACAAAAACTTTACGAAAACGATAAGAATACGAAAATCTCATTCAAAGCTTACAAAATTATATGGGAAAATCATTAAAGCGAAGCTAAAAAACAATAATTTCGCCTTATGCAAGTGTGGTTTGTGTGAACGCAATGGGAAAAAGAAAAACAAATACTGTACTTGGTGGTGGTTGGTTGCATTATTGAATTCTGATTCTGAGTGTGAGAGAGCGAGGCAAGGAGCAACGCGCTGCTCTTGTGAAATCGAGATAATAGGAAAAAAAAACAAACGACGAACGATAAACAGGACAAACAGCGCATTCACAAACAAAGATAATGAGCATACTTCTCGCTAGTGAAATGTTGCTTGTAACGTAAGAACTCGAAAGGTTTATTGCGAAAAAAAGACGAGAAGAATAAATAGCTAACGAGTTTTTGGAGAGTCATCACAATGGCCCCAAAAGCCCCAGAAAAATCACCCCAACAACAACCACCACCTCAAGCCCATAGAAATGAGACAGCACCCGTGCCAGCAGTTGTACCAAAACATTCCAATCCCTTTTACATATCAGCCCATACCCTTTGCAACAACAAGCGTTTGAAACAGAAACGTTCCAAATACCAGGAGATCTTGCGAAATGCAGCCCAACGCCACAAGACTGAACAACGAAGACAAAAGTTAAGTTTGTTAAGACCTGAAGTTACCATAGATTTATTATCGGATGGTGAAGAAAATGATCTTGTCCCGAATAAAAAACAACAGCAAATACAGAGTACTGCATTTCAGGGCAAATTGTGCTTGGAGAGAGCTGCAATATTGGGCCTTATGCCGGTGGTTCGGCTAACAAATGGTGTTAGCCAACAGAGATCGCCACCTCCCTTGGTACCTATAGTAAATGGCAATAACAGTAGTCGACAAAGAAAATCCGCCGCAATACAAAAACAAAATAACGTAGCTTCAAAAAGGCATTCATTGCAGCTTACACATCAACCACCACCAACACCACCGACGGTGCAGTCAACGCCATTGTATCCACAACAACAACAACAACAGCTATTACAGCAAAGACAACAGCAGCAGCTGCCTCAACAGACACGTAAACGTAAATCAAGGCCTCATAAACGCCATTCATTGCCAGTTTTACTCAATACCGAAAGTATTGTCCTAAGCGATGATAGTGACACAGAACAATCTACACCAAAACAATCTCCTTTAATTTCTATTCGTCCAGATTTAGCAATAATATATCCCACCAATCAGTCATCACCCTGCCAACAGACCATCACTATGCCTGTTCCAGTAAATTCTACACCTTCGAATTGTACATCATTGCAAAATACCATACAGATAGATGAAGATGTAACAATATCATTGGTGCCACGTTCTTTAACTGCTGCGACATGTGCCCGAGCCTCTCTTAACAATAGCAATAATAATAATCTATCCCTACCCAACACTCCGCTTAGTACCCATAGTCTACAGCATCAGCAGCAAAAGCAACAAACTATTTCGCCACCCTTTCCTATGCTACCTGATGAGACCACTGTCCATACAGTTATTGCAAATCGTATATATGAATTATCTCTAACGAAACTTCGTGAAGGTTTAGCCTCCTGTGGCATACCAGAGTTCAATGATGGTCAACAGAAAATTTCACCACCAAGGCGAAAGGGTGCCGTACAACCACCACCCGTAATTATGCAACCCCAGACACCGATATCTTTGAAATTGTCCAGTGATTTGAGCATCTCATTGATCTCAGATGATGAAGACGAGGTGAGACATCATCGAACAAATGAACCATTACTAAGTCCTGCCTATTTACAAAAGTTACCTGCAAATGTTTCTATTGCTCCGGTTGTTTCGATAATACCACAAACAGTAACCACAACGCCTTCGTCAGTAGTAGCTGCAGATCCAAGAAAACTTAAATTCGGTTAGAGTATATATCATATATACATATTTAGTTTTGTTAATTCCACATTAGTTTCTAGACAAGAAAAGAAAAACAATCCCAAATTCTCTATGTAAACCACGTGACTAAATGGGAAATATTGCAAATAATTTTAAAATGCCAATAGATCAGTTCTAGGTTTCACAATTTTGCATATGACTAATGCCGTTGGTAGCATAAAATCGAGAGACGACTTTAAATGACTAAACTACTCAACATCTTTGTTGGATGTTAAGGGCTTGTGTTCGATTTTCGTAACGAATATCAATTTAATATCGTGGTTAATTCATGTAAGCTATTAATCGATGCGTTTACCTTTCCCGTCCATTTTTTTAAAACACATTTGATAAAAGGAAGCTAACTTTTGAAAATGTTATATTTTTACTATTTTGGAAAAAGGCAAATTTACGACTATTGCTATCTTTAAAAAATCTAATCTTCGAGTTTTATATTTTCCACATTTTTTTATATTTTTGAATAAGTTGTAAAAATCTTTCAAATTTTCCAAAAAGACAAATTTACGACTATTGCTATCTTAAAAAATTGAATCTTCGAAGCCAACATAAAAAGTCAGTTACTTGATTTCGGCATGAGTGAAAAGTCTTTAAATAGATTTTAAAGAATTTTTAAGCAATTTTGTGAATCTTGAAGATTTGATTAGTCAAATTCAATGATCGCATAAAGTCGTCTTGGATTATTGCAATAAATTATAATAAATCGTGTTAATTTACGATTATGGTCAAAATCAAACGTCAATTTTTAGCTTTCGGCTAACAAAAAAATTCGAAAAGTCGATTGAGGAAAAAATGAAAATTCGAGTTCAGTGTTTAAAGAGTTCATTGATTTATCACTTTTTAGCTAATATGAAAATCCAATAGCCGAAGATTGCGAAAGATATTCATGTGTTTTTTTTTTTTACTTCAGATAGCAGCATACAAATCATGAATATCTGTCTGTTACTTGTTCTTGGCAATCGCCTATTAATGATCTGAATGTCTTATATACAGTGAAACCTCTCAAAAGTGGACACCCACCCAAGTCGCCCATGTTTTGTTCACTTGTAAGAGGCTAATTTTAATGTGGCAATATTGTAAAAGTCTTGCGGAAAAAATGATCACATTTAATAGGTGTCCGTTTTTCGGAGTGTCCAAGTTTGAGATGTTTAACTGTTTATAAAAAACTGAAAACTGATGCCATTTTAGACCAATTTAACTATTTTACCCGAAAATGTTCACGTCCGATAATATTTTGACATAATATCTCTATATGCAGAAAAAAATTTCACGAAAAAATTTCCAATTAAAATCCTAATTGAGTTTTAAAAAATATTCAATTAAAAATTTAATTGATTCAACAAATTTTTTAATTGAAGCAAAAATCAATAACACAAATTAATAGTATCAATTAATTTTTTAATTGGATCAATTAATATTTTAATTGACTGTCAATTAATTTTTTAATTGATACTATCATAATTAGATCAATTTCGTGATTGAATCAGAAAAAAAATGTTTGTGTGTACCCAAATCCTCCGTTTTATCGATTGAGCAATATATGGATGGCACATCCCAATTTTTTAAAGAATATTTACACATTCTGTTTAAAAATCAACATACTCTCATTTTTTCTACTTTTCGGCATTTTATAAAAAAAATGTCTTAAACTCCGATTTTGATTTTCAGATATTTAGCTCCTCCTAAAAAAGTCATTATAAAGAAATCTGATTAGAATCCCTTTTAACTTTTTTATATATTAAATACCGGTCGGGATTTTTATGTACATATACTTTGAAACCTCTCAGAAGGAGACACCGACGGTCGCCCAAGTTTTTTATTTTTTACGAGATATCCAAGTCTCGCGAAAAATGTCCACTTTTGAGGAGTTTCCGCTTTTCGGAGTGTCCAATCATAGCACTCTCCCGATCTTTATCACTTGAACACCCAATTGAATTTTGAAATCGTATATTCTATTGGACGTATACATACGCATACATTGGTATTCGTCCTGAACAAGAATATAATTCGATTGGACCCAACAAAAGGAAGTTTTTTTTTCAATTTTTTTTGTTTAGCCTCTATACACACACAAACAAAATTTCTGATACAATCACGAAATTAGTTGATCCAATTAATTTGTAATTGAAATGTCTTCAATCACAGAAATGATAGTATCAATTAAAAAATTAATTGAAGGTCAATTAAAAAGTTAATTGATCCAATTAAAAAATTAATTGATACTATTATTTTTGTGATTGATTTTTGTTTCAATTAAAAAATTTGTTGAATCAATTAAATTTTTAATTGAATATTTTTTAAAACTCAATTAAAATTTTAATTGGAAAAATTTTCGTGAAATTTTTTTGTGTGTACAATGGTCACAGGTTCTTACTTCTTCAACAAAAACAAAAACATTCTTGGTACATTATACAGTGAAACCTCTCAAAATTGGATACCCACCCAAGTCGCCCAAGTTATGTCCACACTTGGGAGGTGTCCACTTATAAAAGGTTAATTTTAATGTGGCAATATAGCAAAAGTTTCGCGAAAAATGGCCACCTTTAAGAGGTGTCCGTTTTTCGGAGTGTCCAAGTTTGAGAGGTTTCCCTGTACATATTTCGAAGAAGTATATATTTCGTTTTTTTTTAGATATGCCGATGTTGTTGTATCAGCGATTTCCAAATTTTAGACAGATTTTTCGATTATTTATGATTTTTTGTCGCTATGTCTAGAAATCCAAATCCAAGAGGAGACCATATAAAAGCCTTGACCAGCAGAACTTTGCGCAGTTCTTACTAAAATTTATTTGACACAAGTGCTTTCCAAGAGTATAGGTAAAAGGCTAATCTCGAATTTTCATTTATTTAACATTTTCATTACATAGATCCGTGTTGAACTTTACATAAATGATTTTCCACCAATGGTGTTTCAAAATAGTCCAAGTTGATTCTTAGTTAACGTTAGTTAGTTAACGATTATATGCTTAACCACGGCACCTATAACATTCGCATAGATCTCGTTTTATAAGAAATTTTATTTTCATTGAAGCAGTAGATGGGGGGTTAGACCCTCAATATAATGCCAATCACCTATATGTTGCAACTACACTGTTGTTATTTGTCATATGTTTGTATTGTACTGGATAATTTATTCTTTTAAATTGTTGCATAATTTTTTCTAATTTCACATCTATATCACGAAGATCAATTTCGACATATTCCCTTAGCATAACCGAGTGAGTGACAAGAGAATGTTTTAACTATGCCAATCTCTTTATATTGATCAATTCAATATTAACTTTCAACAGAATATTTATAATAGAGTAGTATCAAAATTTTTCAGTTGGATCCAACCGAAATGATATTCCCTATACGTCCTTGATATATATATATATATATATATATATATATATATATATATATATATATATATATATATATATATATATATATATATATATATATATATATATATATATATATATATATATATATATATATATATATATATATATATATATATATATATATATATATATATATATATATATATATATATATATATATATATATGTATATTTTATATATATATTCTCTTAATTGACAAGATCAGTTCTTCATATCTTTTTTTTATTTAATTACCAAACACAAATTCCACAAATGCATTTTATAAAAACAAAAAAAAAAAATCAAAAAATGGTATGGAATTTAAAGAAGTTAAACCAAATTCAAATAAATAGATCAAAAACTAAAGATTTTAATTTTTAATATTATTTCCAATATCAATATACATAATTAATTTTCTAATCGTTTGAATTAACTTGTAACGAATTGTACTTTTGAAATTTTAGCAAATAGCTATCATTTCCAAAGAGCAAGAGATGAAAAATTTCAATATTTATGAAAACCAAATTTGTATATAAATAATATGTAGCTTAACTTCATTCTAAACTAAAAACATCCTGTTAAAATCTTAAAAAAAATATTATACTGTGATTACCTACCGTTAAAAATATCTTTTTTTTTCAAAAACGAATCACTTTGGAACCTTGCTATATTTTCTATAATTATAGTCCTCCACAACATATCCATAACCATGAGAACAATGAGTCCTACTTCCTTTCCGTCTTTTTTTCCTTAGTTCAATTTAATAAATTTAATGTATATATTTTTCGTATGTATTTTAATATGTAATATCATATAATTTTAATTCTTAAAAGAAAAATCATCGCCACACACTCCCTATCTTTTAAAAAGTTTTGTATTTTATTTAGTAAGATCTATATATTTTCCCCTATATATTTTTTTTACTTTGAAATAGGTATTATACAAGAAATCCTATATATCATAATAAAATAAAATCTCTACAAAAAAAATTTACGTATATACTTTTACATACCTATGTCCGTATCTACAATGAAACACAGATTGTCACAAGTATTTTTTTTAATTCATATTTTGTTTCGATTTAGATTTCCAATCGCATATAACTTTTGTATGGTTTAGGAATTTTATCGTTATGAAACTTTATAATACTGTAGGTATGATTTTCTTCTGCATTAGAAAAATAACAATTTTGGTTTCAATTTATTTCTTTTTTGGATATGCTAAAATGGAAACCTATCGTACAAATAAACAAAATTGTTGCAAATATATTTTAGTTTTTTTTTTTTGGAAATTGAAAACATATGCATATGTATGTATTTAAGTGATATATGTAGTATGTAAGGAATATATTTATGAAATAAATTGAAATTTACTTATAGATTTTTGACATTATTTTTTTTTTTTCTTGAATATCCAATAGTTTTTGGGAGGGAAGTATACTTGTATACCAAAAAGTCTTTAAAGGAGGATTTTGTAAGGATTTTGAAGAACCACAAAATTTACTTTTATATATACCAGCCTTCTAATATTACGTATTTAAATTTAAAATTATATTGCTTGATGTTATTTCGTAATTTGAGAAAAAAATCAGAATTTGTGCAAACTAAACTATTGCTTGTTTTGGGAAGATTTAGTTTAAACAAGTAAGGAAAGTCTAAAATCGGGCGGGGCCGACTATATTATACCCTGTACCACTTTGTAGATCTAAATTTTCGATACCATATCACATCCGTCCAATGTGTTGGGTGCTATATATAAAGGTTTGTCCCAAATACATACATTTAAATATCACTCGATCTGGACAGAAGTTGATAGACTTCTACAAAATCTATAGACTCAAAATTTAAGTTGGCTAATGCACTAGGGTGGAACACAATTTTAGTAAAACAATATGGGAAACATTTAAATCTGAAGCAATTTTAAGGAAACTTCGTTAAAGTTTATTTATGATTTATCGCTCGATATATACGTATTAGAAGTTTAGTAAAATTAGAATCATTTTTACAACTTTTCGACTAAGCAGTGGCGATTTAACAAGGAAAATGTTGGTATTTTGACCATTTTTGTCGAAATCAGAAAAACATATATATGGGAGCTATATCTAAATCTGAACCGATTTCAATCAAATTTAGCACACATGACTATATTACTAATTGTACTCCTAGTGCAAAATTTCAACCAAATTGGGCCAAAACTCTGGCTTCTGGGTCCATATAAGTGCATATCGCGCGAAAGATATATATGGGAGCTATATCTAAATCTGAATCGATTTCAACCAAATTTGGCAGGCATAGCTACAATGCTAAATCTATTCCCTGTGCAAAATTTCAACCAAATTGGGCCAAAACTCTGGCTTTTAGGACCATATTAGTCCATATCGGGCGAAAGATATATGTGGGAGCTATATCTAAATCTGAACCGAATTCAATCAAATTTTCCACACTTGACTATACTACTAATTGTACTCCTAGTGCAAAATTTCAACCAAATTCGGCCAAAAATCTGGCTTCTGGGGCCATATAAGTCCATATCAAGCGAAAGATATATATAGGAGCTATATCTAAATCTGAACCGATTTCAATCAAATTTGGCACACATGACTATACTACTAATTGTACTCCTAGTGCAAAATGTCAACCAAATTGAGCCAAAACTCTGGCTTCTGGGGCCATATAAGAGCATATCGGGCGAAAGATATATATGGGAGCTATATCTAAATCTGAACCGATTTCTTCCAAAATTAATAGGGTTCTATTCTGACCCAAAAAAGGAACACGTGCCAAATTTGAAGGCGATTGGACTTATATTGCGATCTAAACTTTGATCACAAAAATGTGTTCACAGACAGACGGACGGACGGACATGGTTATATCGACTCAGGGACCCACCCTGAGCATTATTGCCAAAGACACCATATGTCTACCTCGTCTCCTTCTGGGTGTTACAAACAAATGCACTAACTTATAATACCCTGTTTCACAGTGTGGCGCAGGGTATAAATATGGGAAACATTTAAATCTGAAGCAATTTTAAGGAAACTTAAAAAACTAAAGTTTATTTATGATTTATCGCTCGATATATACGCCCAGTCAGAAATTTACGATGGTTATAAATATTGAGCGTTCTAACAGCGTTGGAAGCCAACGTTGAAACAACGCTTGCTAAACAAATTAATTGACGGTTTTTAAATAAAGGGTGATTTGTTAAGAGCTTGATAACTTTTTAAAAAAAAAAAACGCATAAAATTTGCAAAATCTCATCGGTTCTTTATTTGAAACGTTAGATTGGTCCATGACATTTACTTTTTGAAGATAATTTCATTTAAATGTTGACCGCGGCTGCGTCTTAGGTGGTCCATTCGGAAAGTCCAATTTTGGGCAACTTTTTCGAGCATTTCGGCCGGAATAGCCCGAATTTCTTCGGAAATGTTGTCTTCCAAAGCTGGAATAGTTGCTGGCTTATTTCTGTAGACTTTAGACTTGACGTAGCCCCACAAAAAATAGTCTAAAGGCGTCAAATCGCATGATCTTGGTGGCCAACTTACCGGTCCATTTCTTGAGATGAATTGTTCTCCGAAGTTTTCCCTCAAAATGGCCATAGAATCGCGAGCTGTGTGGCATGTAGCGCCATCTTGTTGAAACCACATGTCAACCAAGTTCAGTTCTTCCATTTTTGGCAACAAAAAGTTTGTTAGCATCGAACGATAGCGATCGCCATTCACCGTAACGTTGCGTCCAACAGCATCTTTGAAAAAATACGGTCCAATGATTCCACCAGCGTACAAACCACACCAAACAGTGCATTTTTCGGGATGCATGGGCAGTTCTTGAACGGCTTCTGGTTGCTCTTCACTCCAAATGCGGCAATTTTGCTTATTTACGTAGCCATTCAACCAGAAATGAGCCTCATCGCTGAACAAAATTTGTCGATAAAAAAGCGGATTTTCTGCCACTGATTTTGGTAATAAAATTCAATGATTTGCAAGCGTTGCTCGTTAGTAAGTCTATTCATGATGAAATGTCAAAGCATACTGAGCATCTTTCTCTTTGACACCATGTCTGAAATCCCACGTGATCTGTCAAATACTAATGCATGAAAATCCTAACCTCAAAAGAATCACCCTTTAGTAAATTTTCCATAAAATTATCGTTGAAATGCATGTTCCATCAATGTCCAATGGTTTTTAGTGAGTAATGGATGTATTATTGATGATATGAATTGATTTATAATAGGATAATGCTCCTTTATCATATTAAGTGAATATGTACATTAACAGTGAAACCACTAGGAACAACAATTTTGGTTAATTTTACAAATGAGGCAATTGTAGAAAGTTTAAACTAAAGTAAACGCTGGCATCACGCCAAAACCCAAATATAAGTACTTATTTATCGACTAATTGAAGAAATTTTGTTAGACATAATTACTTTTTTTTCACATGTTAAGGTGGGTATTAAGTTCGAGTTTTATAGTTTGGGCCAAAACTCTGGCTTCTGGGTCCATATAAGTGCATATCGGGCGAAAGATATATATGGGAGCTATATCTAAATCTGAATCGATTTCAACCAAATTTGGCACGCATAGCTACAAAGCTAAATCTACTCCCTGTGCAAAATTTCAACCAAATTGGGCCAAAACTCTGGCTTTTAGGACCATATTAGTCCATATCGGGCGAAAGATATATATGGGAGCTATATCTAAATCTGAACCGAATTCAATCAAATTTTGCACACTTGACTATACTACTAATTGTACTCCTTGTGCAAAATTTCAACCAAATTCGGCCAAAAATCTGGCTTCTGGGGCCATATAAGTCAATATCGGGCGAAAGATATATATGGGAGCTATATCTAAATCTGAACCGATTTCAATCAAATTTTGCACACTTGACTATACGACTAAGTGTAATGTTTGTACAAAATGTCAAGCAAATCGGTATAAAACTCTGGCTACTGGGTCCATTATAGTGCATATCGGGCGAAAGATATATATGGGAGCTATATCTAAATCTGAACCGATTTCTTCCAAAATCAATAGGGTTCCATTCTGACCCAAATTAGGAATATGTGCCAAATTTGAAGGCGATTGGACTTAAATTGCGACCTAGACTTTGATCACAAAAATGTGTTCACAGACAGACGGACGGACGGACGAACGGACGGATGGACAGACGGACATGGTTATATCGACTCAGGGAACCACCCTGACCATTATTGCCAAAGACACCATATGTCTACCTCGTCTCCTTCTGGGTGTTACAAACATATGCACTAACTTATAATACCCTGTTCCACAGTGTGGCGCAGGGTATAAAAATTATATACGGCCGAAAGTTGAGTCAGGTCGAATCTTAAACCCCACCATAGATTGCGTAAAAAATTCTACTAAAGACTTCATCAAAAATCGAATTCCTTGTATTGTGGTAACAGTTGCCGATGGCAAGATATCTTAAAATTTTTTAACATTGTTTTCAAAATTGTCCATATGGACAAACAAGTATATACGGTCGTAAGTTCGGCCGGGTTGAATCTTCATTGCATCAAATATAATGGTTTCCCACACAGAGAAAAATTTCACGAAATTTTTTCCAATTAAAGTCTTAATTGCGTTTTAAAAGAATATTCAAGTAAAAATTTAAAAGATTCAACAGGTTTTTTAATTGAAACAAAAATCAATCAAAATAAATAGTATCAATTAATTATACCCTAAACCACATACACGTAGTGGTTAGGGTATAATAACTTTGATCAGCCAAAAAATGTGCCTACCAGAAATATTGATTTTTAGACCCCATAGGTTAGGTTAGGTTAGGTTATGTGGCAGCCCGATGTATCAGGCTCACTTAGACTATTCAGTCCATTGTGATACCACAGTGGTGAACTACTCTCTTATCACTGAGTGCTGCCCGATTCCATGTTAAGCTCAATGACAAGGGACCTCCTTTTTATAGCCGAGTCCGAACGGCGTTCCACATTCCAGTGAAACCACTTAGAGAAGCTTTGAAACCTTCAGAAATGTCACCAGCATTACTGAGGTGGGATAATCCACCGCTGAAAAACTTTTTGGTGTTCGGTCGTAGCAGGAATCGAACCCACGACCTTGTGTATGCAAGGCGGGCATGCTAACCATTGCACCACGGTGGCTCCCCCATAAAATATATACCGATCGACTCAAAATCACCTCCTGAGTCGATCTAGCGCTTGGTGTCCGTTCGTCTGTCCCTGTATTTGTTGTTCGCAGGATTCCGATCGCAATTATTAACCGATTTTGATGAAATTTGGTACAGAGTGTTGTTTGGGCACAAGGACGAACGCTATTGAATTTGGATCAGAAATCGGATCAAATTTAGATATAGCTCCCATATATATGTATCGTCCGATTTCGACAAATGGGGTCACGTTGCGCTTTATTATTAACCGATCGTCTTCAAATTTGGCACACATATTTTTCATCACTCTTCAATTCTGCAAAATTTAATCGAAATCGGTTCAGATTTAGCTATAGCTCCCATATATATGTATCGTCCGATCTTTCCAAATTTGGCCATAAAATCCTTATTTTGCATAAAGTAACCTTCTGTAACATCAATCAAACCTGCGAAATATCATCTAAATCGGTTCAGATTTAGATATAGCTCCCATATATATGTAGCGCCCGATTTTCAAAAATTTACCCCTAATAAACTTATTTTTGACCATAGTGGCCTAATTTATTAACCGATATTACCCAAATTAAGCAAATGGTAGCCTACTGCAATATCAACCAAACCTGCAAAATATCATTTAAATCGCTTCAGATTCAGATATAGCTCCCATATATATGTATTGCCGTTTTTTACCCTTAACTTTAACTTTTAACTTACCTTTATAACTTTATTTCTGATCATAATAGCCTTTTTTACTAACCGATCTTATTCAATCTTACCACAAGGTAACCTTCTCTGGTATCAATCATTGAGTTTAACATAGAATCGGGCAGCACTCAGTGATAAGAGAGAAGTTCACCACTGTGGTATCACAATGGACTGAATAGTCTAAGGTGTCTGATATATCGGTCTGCCACTATACCTAA